>NC_142936.1:8329828-8357328 GCF_046866305.1 Octopus bimaculoides
TCTAACTTATTTACAAACATACACGTATATATACACAGCCACGCACACGTCTCTCAGCAAATTTGTTTGTCTAATTGTCAAACGCTGACGTAATATTATAATACATGATAAATGTTGTCATAGTAACACGTCTAATCCTGTCATAGCTTGATGAATTCTATTTTTTAACATCTAGGAAACTAAAAATAATTTTCATATATTAATTTCAATCAGTACGATGGAAGTTCTACAAATATCCAAAGATTCTTCTCTAAACTTATTGATTTGTCTGTTCAATTTGTATTTAAATGAGTTTAATGAAGTTTTGTTATTCTGTACGGAAATATTTCTTCTCTTTATTTTTACTGTTGTTTTTTATTCTTATCACAGAATATATCATCATAGTCCACTTCTTATGAAGTTTCTCATTAGTTTCCAACGTAATTTTCTCACACTGATTTCGTGTCATCGTTATATATTGTCAAACAAAACACTAGGGCTGCTGCGTTTACATACACACACGCATACATACATACATAGAGAGATAACCAGATAGATAGATAAATAGATAAATAGATACATTTATAGATAGAAAGATAGATAGATACATAGATACATAGATAGACAACCAGACAGACAAACAGATAGATTGACAGACAAATAGATAGATAGATAGATAGACAGATAGATAGATAGATAGATAGATAGATAGATAGATAGATAGATAGATAGATAGATAGATAGACATATGGACAGGCAGATAGATATTAGCTTATCCAGAATGTCCTTAGAGTTTATTAATATGCAAAACGGGATATAAATAATTGACCTTTCGATAAATTGTTTTAAAAGAAATAATTTCCATTATTATTAATGACTTTTGCCCATCTATCAGGCAATTTAAATATTCCATCAGCATAAAATTTGACTTGTTTTGAAGACGAAAAAAAAAAACGTTATCTAGATGCATCTAAATCGTTAAATATTTTTCCTTCCAATGAATTCAGTAAGAACACAGACAAGTGGTAGTCGGATGATGCAATATCAGGAAGTTATGGTGGATGGGGTAAGAGATCCCAACCAAGATCATGTAACTTCATTCGGGTAGCCAAAGTACATGTGTTTGGGCATTGTCTTGTTCGATCACTACTCCTTACCTGTTGGCAATCTCTGGCCTCAATTGTTTGAATTTTTGGTTCAAATTAGCCAGATGACAGAACACATTAGAATTAATAGTCTGGTTTCGTGAGAGAAGCTCATAATAAATAATGCCTTTATGTTCCCACCAAAAACAAAGTATAGCTTTTGGGACATGGATATTCGTCTTTGGCTGCTGTTTTAAGGGATCCTTACGCAAAATCCAGGATCCATTTCGCACTACGTTTTCATACATCTCCAGTCACAAGTTGTTTAAAAAAAGGCATGTTTTCATTCCGTTTGGAAAGCATATCATAAACGGAATACCGGTCCAAGGATTTCTTCTCTGAGAGTTCGTGAAGATCTCATACATTAATTTTAAAAAATGTATCCTAGCTTCACTAAGTGTTCATGAGCCGTACTTTTAGAAACTTCCAACTCCTCTGCAAGTTGTCTAGTCGTTATATTCGAGTTTACGTCGATTTTTGCCTTCCAAACATTCTTCATGAAATTTTAAAGATCTTCCACTGCGGCTGTCATCTTCTACGTTAAACTCTCCAGTTTTAACTTTAGCAAACCACCTTAGAACAGTTGATTCACCTACAGCATCATCACCATAAACTTCACAAATATTTTTGCAAGTCTTTGCAGCATTTTCTCCTGTTTTTCAAAAAAGAAAAGCATTACAACGCGAATATGAAATTTTTGGTAATCCATTTCAAATGTCAATAAAAGCTAACCAGAAGGAAAGATAAATCTGTTTTTAGTCAGGAGCAAAGAAGAGATGCACTACCACTTCAATCAACGCCAAAGTTTTAACTGTTGCGTTTCAGGTGTGTTCAATGAAGCATTAAAAGATTTATCTTAAAAACGCTCAGAACTTGCCGGACAACTGAACAGATAGATAAATAGATAGACAGATAGACATATAGATAGATAGATGGATAGATAGATAGATAGATAGATAGATAGATAGATAGATAGATAGATAGATAGATAGATAGATAGATAGTTCAATTTATTTCCGTGCCCGCGCAAGTTTTTGTGTGCGTATATAGTGAGATTATTTCCAAATAATGAATCTAACTGCAGTCGCTGCAATATCGATTGATTCTCCTTTTAACATTGGTTTCAAAAGTGTGGAAGTCAACGGGTAGCTTGAACTGAACTTTGATTCAAGACATAAACAAACATAAATAGTGATTTACGCGCCACCCGAGGTTAGATGACTTAATGGTGTTGATTGTCAGTTTAAACGCCTCTTCTTTGTCTACTCTAACAAAATAGATCCACCAAAGACAGAAGCAGTGATTTGGCGTTGTGACATTTTGCGATTTCTGGAGCTATGACATTTTGCTGCGCCAACTCAATAACTGTTGTACATACTACATAGCACACTTTAAAACAGAACATGCTGCAGACACAGACGATTGGTAAATCCTACAGATGTCGAGTTTCGGAAGCAAAAGAGTAGTAGTAGTAGTAGTAGTAGTAGTAACTGAGCACCATGTGTATATGCTTATACTGTATACATGTCTGTATATATGTATTTATGTATGTGTTTATGTATGCATTATTTGCATTTGTCCTCATCTTGTTTGTTGTTAACACAACGTTTCGGCTGTTATACCTTCCAGCCTTCATCAGGTGTCTTGGGGAAATTTCGAACCTGGGTTCTCATTCCCAATGTATTTTTCGATGTTATTATTATTATTATTATTATTATTATTATTATTATTATTATTATTATTATTATTATTGTTCAGTAGTTTTATTTTTATAACGTGCTTTCACTTCACTACCGAGCGCAGCTCTGTGTGCCTTGGGTATGTGCTGTGGTTTGCTGTGGTGTTCTTATGGTTACTGTATTGAAAGTGTTTTGCGTAGGATGTGTGCAGTGCCCAGTAGTGCAATTTTCTGTATGTTATATATATTTGTAAGTCCTGGTGTTTTTGTTATGTATTTGTCTGAATATTTTTTTATTATACCTAAGGCACCTACTATGATAGGAATTGTTTCTGTTTTTAGATTCCACATTCGAGTTATCTCTATTTCCAGGTCTTTGTATTTTGAAAGTTTTTCTATTTCTTTTAGAGAAACGTTGTCATCTGCTGGTATTGATACATCAATTAGAAAGCATTTTTTTTCTTCTTCAGTACTGGACAACTCATCTGCTAGAGATGGCAGTAGAACACTTTTTTCAAGCGAATACACAGTCGCTGATTTTGCAACAAGCAGAAATTCTAGGTATAAAATCTCTCTAAGAGATCAACGCAGTAGTTGTACTAACAAGTAATATTCGTAGCCATTTTAACATGAGAGTCCATTCGAACTTATTTAATCGGTTCCTATTGCCGAACCACTAATTTACGGGGACGTGAACACACCAGCATCGATAGTCAAGCGATGATGGGGGTACAAACACATGCATACACACACACACACACACACACACACACACACACACACACACACACACACACATATATATATATGTATATATACGACGGGCTCATTTCAGTTCCCGTCTACCAAATCCACCCTTAAGGCTTTGGTCAGCCAGAGGCTATAGTAGAAGGCTTGCCCAAGGTGCCACGTGTGGGACTGAACCCAGAACTATGTGGTTTGCAAGCAAGTTACTTACCACAAACCCACTTCTGTGCCATACGTACAAATTTCATATACACTATTTCTATAATATTATGGTGGAATTTCAGAACTATTTATTGATGTAACTTGCAAAACTACACATTTCAAATACACGTTGTGTAAGATGGTTTTGAAATCCGGCTATGACTGTACGGAGACATTGCATATATTTATATATCCAAAATATGTGTGTGTGTGTGTGCTTCTGTGTTTGTGTGTATATACATACATGAATACCTATATGTGTATGTCTGTGTGAATGCATGCGTGTGCGTGTGTGTGTGTTTGTGTGAAAAAACATGCTGCTTTTCGACGAACGAAAGAAGAATGTACTCTATGAATGTTGATTATATTTTTACCCGGATTTCTTTCTCTTACCATCTCTTACGGATTTCTTTCTCTTCCAAGTCAAAGCGATCGCTGGATGACATTTTCTATTCAAGTGTTTTTGTTTTCTCATACGAATCTCGGTGTTACTCATACATTTGTCTGTTTTTCTCATATCTGCTGGTTGATCTCTGGTGTTTCTTTTCGTTCTGATGTTATTAATACTAGTATGTAATTTTCTGTTTATTTGGTTAGTTCCTAAAGCTTTGTTTCTCATCTTATTTTATTTGACCCTTAAAACATTACCAAGATATGTATTTTGCTTTTATTGACTATCTTAATATTTGCGACGTTCTAGTAATTGCTTATGACGTTCTTGTCTTACGTCTCTGCTGCTTTTGTGTTTATAAACGTTTTTGGTTAAGATCAGCCAGTATAAACATATCGTTTAAACAAAAGAACAAACCAACTACGAGATAGGTGAAACAACAGAAATACTGATAAATAGCTTCTGCCTCAGAATGCGTCTGCCTCTGTACATAGAAACTAGATAATGCCAGATGAGCAAGGTAGAAAAGTAACTAAAGACTAGCCATCAATTTTTTCCAGTTATTTGCTAGAGTAACTATATTCTCGTCTATTTTACAGCTAATTTCTAGAATATGACATTTTATATACAACTATAATATTTGAACTGATACAGACAGTGCAATTTATGTATATATGTAATCACTGTGTTGCATAATTAATCATAATTTATATAATAACACCAAATTAAAAAATGAGACAGTTTTACGGCTATATATTTAAGTATAATTTCAAGTCGCAGAAAACAAGAATATAAACTGAAATAAAAGCAAACAACCAATAACGATCAATAATATCTTCTATCTACATAGCAAATGGAAATATTTCTACTGCGGGAAACAGCAGTCGTTCAATATATCTAGATGGATTTGTGATCAATACATACCAGTAGGTTCTCTGTTTGCTTCCGGTGGCGTCGAAAAGCAAGGTTACTCATTCGGAACGTTGTGGTAATAATTCTTTCAAATTTATCTGGGAGGGAGATAGTCGATTACATCTACCTTGGTGCTCAACTGGTATCTTTTTTTTTTATCAACCTCGAAAGGATGAAACACAATGTTGACATCAGCTAGATTTGACCTAAGAGCATAAATGTCAGAAAAATATCTGCTAAGCATACTGTCTGACGTGCTAAAGATTGCACCGGCTCGCTGCCTTCGAGCATTCTGATAATATTAATTCCAGATTTTGGCACACGGTCACCAATTTCAGAGAAGGGAATAATTCGATTACATCCATCTTAGTCTTCAGGCAAAGACGACCTCGGCGGAATTTGAGCTTAGAACTTTAAGATGGACAAAATTTCGCTGAGTACTTTACCTGGGGTGCTAACGATTCTGGTAACTCACTTCCCTTCTGTATTGGGATAACATTGCTATGGGATCTTCAGCTAAGCGACAACCAATTTGATCATTGAAACTTGTGAAATATCGAGTAAAGAGAGACTATGAATGTGTCGTTCATTAAAACATTGAGCGAAGCTGGTATCACAATATTGTTGTTCGCAAAATAAAACTGTGGCTTATTTACCGAGAGACATAATGTTTACTGTGTTTGTGTGGTGGTTCTCGTAACGGGTAGAATTTGTATTAGTGATATGCAAAAAAAAAAGACAAAAAAAAACGCTAATTTCCCTGAAAATTAGAACCATCAAATCATAGGTCTCATTGGTTCAGTGACCAGGTTCTACGGCGTATAAGCGAACGAGATCACATTCCCTTGAACGGGGAAAAGCACGATATGCAAAGTTGATCATTTAGAATAGAGTGGACTGGAGCCACGTAAAATGAAGTGTTTTGCTCAAGAACATAATGTATCAGCCGCTCCGGCAATGGCAATCACAACTACAAGATCGTGAGCGCAACACATAAACCGCGAGGCCATGCAACTTCACATTAGTGATATAGTGGGTGTTTAGACAATGTTTTATAGTCTGCGAGTATAACCGTAGGGATGTGGTGGCTGCAGTAATAGTGTGATACGGTTATAATGGTATGGGTATTGTCGTCAAATGAGGTGGCGATGGAGATACGCAAAGCGACCATATATGAATTTTGTTAGATACAGATGTTGGTCAATAATATGGCGAAGAGAAGGAACGAAATGGCGGTATGATGGTTTTAGTGAGCTGAAATGAATTTTCCCTCTTTTTTTCCTTCCTCAGAACAATATTAATAATTAAGTAGCAACTCTATTCACAAATTTATAGTATTTACACAAACACACACATATACATAATACACACACAATTAAAGCAACAATAATGACAAAAACAATAATCTACAAATGATCGCAAAAACCTGAAGTGTTATTAACAATGTATTTATTAATATCAGGTGTTTGGCTATTAATCACTTATTAAGTAAGAAGGAAACAACATATATTTTGCGATATAGTTATCTCGAGAATTTATATACCTTCTAGATATCGCGTTATATTGCGTACGGCGAATCTTTACTCATTTTGTCATTGCAAAGTTGATGACATTGTTCAAGCCATTATTTTTCTTATTCGCCACGTCGTATTCGCCACTGGATTGATTGTAGTCTTACTTAAAATACATATTACCACTGCAAGCTGACGTATTCATTTTTATGAAGAAAACGAATAATATATATGTATGTATGTATATATATATATATATATATATATATATATATATATATATATATATATATATATATATATATATACACCCATACATACACACACATATATGAATATATACGTATGTATATGTATGTATATGTATGTATGTATGTATATGTATGTATGTATATATACGTATGTATATGTATGTATGTATATATACGTATGTGTATGTATGAATGTATATGTATTTATGTATATGTATGTATGCGAGTATGTATGTATGTGTATATATATAAATATATATTTATATGTATATATATGTATATATATACATTTCTTATTTATTGATCTAAAGCTGAATCCTAATTGTGATGGCAGCTGCAATAAAATATTAATAATCGATTTCTCATCCCTTTTATCTTTCTGTGTTTCGATTATATTAGAGGGACTATAGAAAATTAATAAATAAATAAATAAATCTGTAGAACGACAGAGATAATGAAAGTACAACAAAAACATTCAACAAAATAACCAAGTTACAAACGGTTGCGGGGTGAGAAAACAAGCAATACTGACTTACCAAGGTACGAAATATCTTTATGGAAAAAGAGAAATTGTGGGAAAATATGTATTGGGAAATTACGTTCTAATAAGAATCGTGCGTGAATGAAATGAAAACTACAGTGGTACTGTAGGAATACGTATGCCATAGAAGACGGTATGCTTAAGTATGTGTTCATTTACGTGTCTGCGTATTTTAATATATAATTCGATGCTTACTTAAGTATGTGTTCGTTTGGTTGTGTGCGTGTTTCTGTATCTACGTATCTATAAAAATGTAGCAATGTTTACAAGCATAATTTCCCCTATACATAGCAAAGATACCGAAATACAACACATGCAGAAACAAATGCTGTTGTTGGCACTCCGTCGCTTACGACGTCGAGGGTTCCAGTTGATCCGATCAACGGAACAGCCTGCTCGTGAAATTAACTTGCAAGTGGCCGAGCACTCCACAGACACGTGTACACTTAACGTAGTTCTTGGGGAGATTCAGCGTGACACAGTGTGACAAGGCTGACCCTTTGAATTACAGGCACAAATACACACGCACAAATCAAACGCACGCACACACATGCATGCATACATATGTACATATACAACCAGTCTACTTCTGAAAGGTACAAAGGAATCCCGGTAAAATGACACATTCCCGATGGCTTACAGCTGCAAATCGCATGCTACGGTTGTATGTTGCCACCGAAAGCGCTTCTAATACGATGCAATTGTCGCTTACATCATGAAAGTTTGTGCCGATGTGGCTCACAATTTAACGCAACCCTTCCTCGGAAAATGGGGCTCTAAGTGTGTTCAAGACGACTGAGTTTTTGGGAGAACTTAATCAACCGCTACAAGACATTGTATTTCTGGTTATACAACGGAATGCTCTCTTCGTGCACCCAGAAAATATTTTACTGGCCATGATAAACGGATGAAACGAGCCACATTCGAGAACTAACATGGAGGCGCATAAAGCAGGCTCGAACTCAGTATAAAGAGAAATCTGTGCGACCTTTCAAAATTCCTACCCTAAACTTTGCTGCCCCAAACTACATGAACTTAATTAATTGACCTTTCGATAAATTGTTTTAAAAGAAATAATTTCCATTATTATTAATGACTTTTGCCCATCTATCAGGCAATTTAAATATTCCATCAGCATAAAATTTGACTTGTTTTGAAGACGAAAAAAAAAAACGTTATCTAGATGCATCTAAATCGTTAAATATTTTTCCTTCCAATGAATTCAGTAAGAACACAGACAAGTGGTAGTCGGATGATGCAATATCAGGAAGTTATGGTGGATGGGGTAAGAGATCCCAACCAAGATCATGTAACTTCATTCGGGTAGCCAAAGTACATGTGTTTGGGCATTGTCTTGTTCGATCACTACTCCTTACCTGTTGGCAATCTCTGGCCTCAATTGTTTGAATTTTTGGTTCAAATTAGCCAGATGACAGAACACATTAGAATTAATAGTCTGGTTTCGTGAGAGAAGCTCATAATAAATAATGCCTTTATGTTCCCACCAAAAACAAAGTATACCTATTGTTACTGAACCACCTCTAACACAGGCATTTTCCAATGAAGAAATCGATACCTTCATTCAACAGCAGTATTTGATGCAATTGGAAAAATTAACGTGCCACATCCAAGCTGTGGACAGATGTGTAAAACATGTGACAGAAGTATCATCTAATGTTTGTGGTGAGAGCAGTGGAGATGCTTTCATTAGGAGTCAAATCGAATCAAGAGAGAGAAGAAAAAACCCAATCTCGGTGTTCGAGACAGAAAAGGACTTCAAA
Organism: Octopus bimaculoides; assembly: GCF_046866305.1. Taxonomy (NCBI): domain Eukaryota; kingdom Metazoa; phylum Mollusca; class Cephalopoda; order Octopoda; family Octopodidae; genus Octopus; species Octopus bimaculoides. Next base: position 8,338,966 of record NC_142936.1, read on the forward strand.
TTGAAAGGAATTACAGTAATAATCAATTAGAATTGTTTAGTTTAGCTATTTTCAACATAACAAACAATTACCATTATGTCGTTTTAGGTATCTCCAAAACAATAAATCTTTGATTGTTCGTTTCTTTATTTGAGAATGAGATGCTAATTCTCGTCTACGAATAAAATTAATTGGCTTTATTACTTGGAACGAAACGGAATGCATTACAATTATTCGTATTATTTAGTTACATGGAACTATTTCGAATAAATTGGAAATGCTAATTATTTTTATCACCAAAATGTGTCAAGAATCAAAAATTGGTTTTATTTTAATATTTGTGTAATCTAGACCTCATGTAACACAGATATTCGGTGGCCTAGTATTAAAAATAATAAAGAAAACAAAGTCGAAAAGTCTATTTATTTCACATAATTTCAAAATTTCAAGTGAGTTGCGGCGTCTGAAAATATAAATTTTAGAGCTTGGAATTTTAAATCCTTGTTATTAAAGGTTTTCGCAAAACAAAATGGATTCGTAACAATGAATGTAAAAAATAAAATTAAGAATGGCAAACGTGTTATAAATTGATTTTCTAGCTCATTATTCAAAATTTCAAGTGGGCTGCGGACCCTGAAAGTATCAATTTAAGAACTTCACATTTTAAGACAACTGTTGTTAAAGGATTTTGCAATAAGGAATATATTTTTGAAAGCATATTTTGAAAATCTGTGTAAAAAATACCTTTTTTGCTCCACCCCTACTATACAGATGGGCGAAAACGCTTACAGCATACATTTCTGCGGCCAATAGTTATTTATATGTTTTTTAGATTTCAATTATTTCTGTGATAAAATAAGTATTTTCACGCCTACTATCGCGGGTGTTACGTTCCAAATTCCCCCACCCCGATAAGTGAAAATCCGTGAAGTAGAAACTGTACTGTATAATTTAATTATTTTTATAATTTGTATATATTTATTTTATTATAAATGCAAAACAACACCACACACTCGCCTCCTGAGTTTCGTTTTCCATACATTATATGCAATTCTTTATTTACTCATTTACGGTACACTACGCATTTTCTTTTGATATATTTTAATTAATGTAGTTCTATATTCAAGAGATGAATTATCTACATTATTTACATTTGACGGATATTTGTCCTCATATTGTTTGTTAACACAAGGCCCACAATTTTGAGGAAGGAGAGCCAGTCGATTAGATCGACTCCAGTACGCAACTGGTACCTAATTTATCGACCCCTAAAGGATGAAAGGCAACGTCGACCGCGGTGGAACTTGAACTCAGAACGGAAAGACACGAAATACCGCTGAGCATTTCGCCCGGCGTGCTAACGTTTCTACCAGCTCACCGCCTTGCAATTACAGAATGTTCTTGCTGAAAAAGCTGTGCAGTTATGCCATTCCTGACAACCCATAAATGCGAAGCAAACGTCTCGACCTCCCGATCACGTGTTCGCCCAGCCTCTACATATACACGTGTTTACATGCTTACGGGCATATGAACACTGTTTAGAAAGTGAAGGAGAGTAGCGTTTCGTTTTAAGGGTTGATACATCACTTGTATTAAATGAATAACAAAGACATCGAGGAAATGAATCGTATTTCTATTAAGCTTTTATTTTATTCCTAACCACATCACGATAACTATTACATCATTCTTATTTTATAAGAGATTTTATGCTTGAATACAATAACACGTTGTAGATATATTTCTTCTTTCACCATTAAATTTTTTTTCATTATATGTAAAGTGAATTTCTTTTGGACTTTTTCATTTACAACTGCTGGCTATCTGACGTTGAATGATACGTTAAGTCATCTCTGAGATGAAAACCTATAAAACGTGCATTCTAATTGATTGCTTCTATTATAAATTTTACATTAATTTTACTGTTTATCACAAGCTTCCTGGGAAATTGTTCTTTAATTACATTGCATTATATTATGATTTATTTACTTATATTTATTTACATTTAATCATTATCAGCTTCTGGTCATCTTTATCATTGAATTCAAATTTTCTGATAATCAACAAAATAGAATTGAAGTTTCTTTTTTCTTCATTATTTGTAAGACTTTTACTTCCTATAATGTAGGCTAATTGCGCAATAAACGTTTGATTAAAACAATTAGATCTGCATTGAAAATATATTTACTGTATCAAATAGTGGTAACGTTTCTTCTTTTAACGCAGTTAAAAAAGATCGTACACTATGAAAATAGTAAAGTCAATGAAGAAAATGCTTTTTCGTTTGTCAAAAGAAGTAATTATATTTGATCTTGCGAACATAAAGCAGACATATATAACACTTAAAAGCAATAGTCGCTTGAAGGTCATTCTCAGCAAACTTATGTCTAGGTCAGGACCATATAACATTTTCTAATATGTAGTGACGAATTCAGTCAGATGCTGTTTGATAATCTTCAGACATATTCTTTTCTACTTCAGGCACAAGGCTCGAAATTTTGGGGGAGGCGTTCAGTCGATTAGATCGACCCCATTACGGAACTGCTACTTAATTTATTGAAAGGATGAAAGGCAAAGTCGACCTCGGTGGAATTTGAATCCAGAACGTAAAGACAGACAAAATACCGCTAAGCATGTTGCCCGGCGTGCTAACGTTTCTTATTTCCTTATTGCCCACAAGGGGCTAAACTAAACATAGAGGGGACAAACAAGGACAGACAAAGGGGTTAAGTCGATTACATCAACTCCAGTGCGTAACTGGTACTTTATCGACCTCGAAAGGATGAAAGGCAAAGTCGACCTCGGCGGAATTTGAACGTAACGGCAGACGAAATACCGCTAAGCATTTCGCCCGGCGTGGTAACGGTTCTGCCAGCTCGCCGCCTCGTCTATAGATATATTGCACTCACTCTTCTTGTCCATTATATTTTTTGGACCAATTGTTGTTGTATAACTGTGATCCATCGCTGATTGAGTAAAACTTTGCTCAAAGATATTCCAGCTATAAACACCGTTTCTATTTCAGACATTTGATGAAGTTTTAACTGCAATTTCTAACAAATCGAACGGCCGCATAGAGGCTCTTTATTCGAATATAGTTTTTGTTCACTTTTGTTGCTTTTGTGAGCGAATGACAAGTTTGGAAGGTGTATGCACTGTGTATGCATAAGATAAATTTACAACGACTTCTTTATTTCTTTTTGATACTTTTATTGTCATAGAGGTGTTGTATTTAAATCCGAGTATGAATGATTTCGACGTGTGTTATATGTCTGTTTCGTGGCGTATGATACAGCGTGGTAAGTGACGTTGAAGGCTCCGTGGTTAAGAAATTAGTTATATATGAGAAATTAGTATATATATATATATATATATATATATATATATATATATATATATATATATATATATATATATATATATATATATAATGTGCGTGTGTATTTATATATATTTATATATATATAGAGAGAGAGGTACACACATGTATATATATATATGTGTGTGTGTGTGTGTGTGTGTGTGTGTGTGTGTGTGTGTGTGTCAGATAAGACGGTGCGTTATTGTGGCTATGAATTATTTTGACTGCTATTTCTAGCAATGCCGGTGCTGAATAACGCCCTCAGTCGTTTTAGTGACGTATATATTTTTACCCTTCAGTTGAAAAATTGCTAACCACCCATCCTCCTTATGTATATATGTATATGTGTATATAAATATGTATCAGTGTTAGTTTGTTTATGTCCCCGTAACATAGCAGTTTGGCAAAGGAAACGATAGAATAAGCACTAGATTTATAAAAATATGTATTGGGTTCAATTTCCTCAACTAAAATTTTCAAGTTAGTACTGCAGCATGACCACACCACGTAAAATTAATGCTGATAATACAAAAAGAGATAATTAATACGGTAGGCGCTGGTCTAGATCGGGAGTTTCTTGTTTATTAATGCATTGTCGAAGTAGATCTGATTTACTTTTCTGCGGGATGATGTACTGTTGTACAATAGAAGAACGATGCAACATGACGTTAACTACCTATGAAGCTGAGTGAATGTTTTGATGACGTGTATGGCGGTCTAGCAGATATGCTTTAAAAGCAAGGTGTATTCATTTATGGATAGATATTTTTGGTAACCCAGGAAAATGCAATTTATGGAAGTGGTTATGTCCATTACATAAGATTAGTTGTCTGACATGTAGTTTTCTGGACAGCTTCTGCTTATTTTTCTTTCTTTTAAGTGGAAAGCGAAAATAGAATTGACAGTTTTGATGTATCTATGCATCTAGTTTCAATTGTCATATATACTTGTATGTTTCAGGGGCATCTAAATTTCTCTTGAGATTTTGAAATGAAAATGCGTGGGTTAAATTTGTCAATAATGAATATTTTCATACATTATTGTTTATGAGTATCTTCACACATTTAAGGATCATCCCTGATCAAACAAGCTTACGTTCAAAGCTATTCTAGTTATGGCCGTTCATCTATTCATGAAATTGTTTATTTTGGCCTCTCATAGCCAGCGTCTCAGAGATATCACTCTTCCTAACAGTAGGATGAGAATTAAAAGATATTTCGTTGATATTTCAAATACAATTCAGTGAAGACAGTGACTCTCTCGTTGTCTCGTTGATACAGATAATTATAAATATTATAAACATAGTCATCCATAGTTATATGACGATTATTTCAGGCCCTAGGTGTTGTTTGCAATTATGAAAAGAACTTAGGGGTTAGATTTCTCTATTGCTATTGCTATTGCTATTTGGCTCTTTGATGTAACTAAGTAATCAAAATTATGCTCTATTTTTGTGTACGTGATCTTATAAATAAGTATGCGGACTGTTCCTATAGTAACGGAGCTAAAGCATAGAAAGTGAAGCCGTTTGGAACAAATTGACCTTAAACTCTGTTGTGCATGTGCACTAAGTTTTAACCTTCTAGCTTCCTTCCCCTGTTTACAACGGTGCTTGGAAGGAAGATGTGTAACGTGAGATCACCGCATTGACCATGACAAGGTAAGTTTAGCAGAGAATCCGCATCAAATTTTGCCAAAAGTTTGGCGGTACCTGCTCAGAAACTACGCGAAATTTTCAAAAGATTTCATCGTTCTCGACACAATCAAGGAGAGCTTGTGCAACTGAAACTCGAGTGGCTTTTCGGTCAGCTGATAGCAGTTTTGTTACAAACATGACAGACACGTGTCTCATACCCAAATTCTCAGTGATAATGGATTGAACTGAACCGTAACTAATCTACACGTCTTCTGATAACTCACGGATGGTGATTCGACGATTTCTCCTCACTGTTGCAAGCACATCTGCGATGTTTTTCTCCGTTCTGCTGGTTGCGGGTCTCCCAAAACGTTCGTCAATATCGAGATTTTTCGGTCATCTTGGAAATGTTTGTACCAGTCATACACTTCTGTGTAATTCATACACTCTCTGCAACTTTGCATAATCCTTTGAGCAGGTATCGCATTGACAACTTTCTCTGTCAAGGACAATGCGATGATCACACGCTACACACCTTCCTTCCAAGCACTGCTGTAAACAGCAGATGTAAGCTAGAATGTTAAAGTTTAGTGCACATGCACAGCAGCGTCTGAGGTCAATGAGTGTCAAGCAGCTTCATTCTGCGGGCTTTAGCTTTGTCACTCCACACTTATTGCAGCCCCTATGTATTCCATGTACTTCTCAAGATTTTTACTCACTATTCCCAGGGCCCCGACAATTATTGGTATTGCTACTCCCTTTTTCATCCACCACAACAGCTTAACCTCCCAAGCTAACCTGTCATATCTATCGACTTTTCTCTTTTCCTTATCGCATACCTTGTTGCCAGCTGGGCATGCTATATATCTATGTCTGGCTTCCTATTCTCTATTTTATGGTCGCACTGAATCATAAAATTCCATAGGATCTTTGCATTATCATTTTCGATGATGCTTTTGGGTTTATTATGGTCGTACCGATTTTTTGCTCTGTCAAGTCCATACTTGTTGCAAAGTGCCCAATATACAAACCTTGTCGTGGCCTCTCTCATATTCCTTCTGCGCTAGTGGCGTATATTGGCTGGTAATATGCCATACGGTTTCACCATTTTATCCACAGATTCTGCACTTATCACTTTCTGACGTGTTGTCAATTCTGTATTTTTTGTAGTTTGTTCTTAGTGCTTTGTTATTATTATTATTATTATTATTATTATTATTATTATTATTATTATTATTATTATTATTATTATTATTATTATTATTATTATTATTATTATTATTATTATCATCATCATCATCATCATCATCACTTGTGTTGTTTTTCGACACCAAAAATCTCGGTATTCATGTAGAAATAATGCAGTTTCTGCAGAAAATTGAAAAAATAACCGGAGGCTATAATTATATTATCATTTCAAAATGTTTATCACACAAATAACAAATTAAATACTATATCACATATAATTTTACTGGCAGAAAAATATCATTAAATTTTATTATGCTATTTGTTTCAGGTGCGTTCATCTATCAGTATGTGAGAAAAAGCATCAGTATGAGTCTGTGTGTGTGTGTGTGTGTGTGTGTGTGTGTGTGTGTGTGTGTGTTTGTGTGGATGTGGAGGTTTGTATATTTGAGAATACGGTTGTATATGTGCGCCAGTATCTGAAAACAAAGAAACGAGTTGGTGAAATCAGATAAAATAAAATGTACCTGACCACTTTACAGTTATACTCATAAACACACACAAAGACGAACGCAGAATATAAATATATACATACATACTTACAAACATATACATATATATATATATATGTATACATACACACACACACACACACACATATACGTATACACGTGTGTGTGTGTGGAAGGGGCATGTGCTTCTGTGTTTGTGCGAGTGCGTGTGTATGGATAAGTTTTCTCGCAGAATGGTCTTATTATTGCATTATGTAATTATTGTTACATGATACACAAAACATTACATAGTCAATAACTATCATAAACTAGCACTGGATTGTATTATGTAATTAAACTAACAATATGGTAGTGAGTGCTCCCTTTCCACATATATATATATATGTGTATGTGTTATAATTATATCTATTGTAAACGTATCTAATATTACATATCCTATTGTATAATCGGAAATACTGTTTCGTTCACACACGTTTTTGTTTGTACAGTGCATATGCAACAACAAAAGAACGTATTTAGATATATATTCGTATACAGTAGTGTTTGATCGATGCCGGGCAATATAATTCAACTAATTATCTTTCCGTCACTTTGAACGGTGAAGTTCCAAAGGAGTGAGATGTGGTCATTTTCAAGTACTGACGGTGGTTTGTGTTTCCACCAGTTTTCATTATGAGACAGGCCCAAGTCTTTGCAAATTAACCAGTGAATATACTTTGCTGTGCTATCATGCCTGTTGAAATACTCTGTAGGCGCAAGAAGACTGCACATAGAGAGAACATGATCGATGGTTTCATTTTGTTGTTTACATACATGACATGTTGGGCTACTGCCGTTCTTTAAGATGCTGACCTGGTAGCTTCTTGTAGGTAGGCATTCATCTTGGTCTGCTATGATAAACCTCTCTGTCGCTGATTTTAAGTTAGAAAACATTAACCATTGATGGGTAAGGGCTTTGTCAGCATCGGCATTATTAGCTTTCTTTGGGTATTTACCACTGAGAGGTTTTTCTTGCTATGTATCAGTAAGAATATCTAAGGGAACAGTTTTAGCAGGGGTTTCCATACGTTTAGCTTTGTCAGTGTTTGTTTCCAGTACGTCTAATTCTGGAATTTGTTGTATTTAGAATTCACTTAGATATTTCTTTGCCTATTTTGTTACTGGGTATGTCGTTTTCTTGATTTAATGCTTTAAGACGAGTTTTAACATCCAGGTCATATCGTTTTTCAGGTAGGTATTTAGGCCAATTGTGGCAATCTTCATTGTTGATTCCAGTTATAAAAGTTCACGGTCACCCTCTTTTATTGGCAGCTAAAGTCGTTCTATATCTGCCTTAATGTGGTGCTTACCATATTGTCAATTGTTTTCGTATTTTTCAATCAATATTACAGATTTCAGTAATCGACCAGTAAATAATATTGAAACTTAAAATCACCACCGGTATGGCTATAATATTATTATTATGGTTAAATTATTATTATTATTGTTTTTGTTGTTGTTATTATTATTAAAACAAAAAGAAGAGCACGACTGTTATTGGTAATACATATAGATTGACTCTGTTTATTAAAAAGAAAATGGAACGGACGAACAATATTTCGACACTCCGTGTGTCTTTTACAAGCTCAAAATATAAAACGAAATTAAATTCAAAGATAGGAAAAGCTGAAACACCCAAAGTTAAACGGGAACAACTGCGTTTCTTTCCATGTTATACGACTTCATCACTCTTTGGTCTTTGTCTAGAAGTTCCAAAATCATGGTTATGTGCAATAAAGTGTTTGTCCATTTGACCTCCAAATTAGATTTACTAAACCGCCTACCAGTTGTCAATACGACGCATAATGACACGGCTGCTTGGAAGAGTGGCACATTGTACTTAATGCATTTTTCCGGTTTTATTATACTCACCGCTTGCTGAAATGAAATTACTTCGAAGGCAAATTTGTGTGTTATCCGTTCGATAATGACGAATTATAAGTAAATAAAAAGTAATCCACTATCAGCTTGAATTCTATGAACAACATACCTATGGTACAAACCTCTTCAGTGAGGAGCGCCGTTAATTAATGGAAAGCCATGTCCTCATTTGTTAGGATACTTCAAAAATTACTTCGAGAAAGGTCTGATCACACGATTACATTTTGCTTTCTGTTATGTACCTGTGGCATTGTTTTCAACACAATATGAAAACATAGGACGGATGTATATTTTGGTTTAATTACGTTTGAAATGGAAATATAGCCAGACATGTTATTCATGTCGACAATTCTAAATAGTAGGCTTGAATGAATAATCGAGACTAAATTCAGAACAATATCACGTTTAACACCAATACACCCTCACACCACCCTTACACCACCCAAAACATGTCACTTTTACTTTTTGTTTTTCGTTTTACATCTTTTCTTTCTTAATGTCAGCGACTTTTCTTGCAACTTTCGTTTTTTTTCTGATTTCCTTGTATTATTCATTTCAAATTTATTTTCAGCCAAAAATAATTCCAATAAAAATAAAAAAAAGTAAAACTAAAACTTATTTCGAGCATAAAACGTCCGAAATGCATTAATTTAAATTACAATTGTTTCCAGCTTTCTCTTTTATATTCTCCATTCATCTACCACACAAGTTTATTATCGATTACCGTAAATCTTGATTTATTGCAAGAAAGCTAACCAATGAAGCAACTATACTAAACATATATATATATATATATATATATATATATAATATACACGCCTATATATATATATATATACATACACACACACGTGTATATGTATATGTATATATATATATATATATATATATATATATATATATATATATATATATATATATATATATATATATATACACATACACACACACGTGTATATATATATATATATATATATATATATATATATATATATATAGGGAAAAGTTAAGAGTGATGCGAATTGAAAATAAATGAGTATTAATTAAGATTTGAATGTTATTCTGTTTAAATGGTAAGAATTAGAAGCCTCACAAATTACTGAAATGGTTCTTTACACCGACACCTACCGAATAAAAGACAGACACGGTGTAGATACATAATTGTGTTTATTTGGTGATGATTTATTGAATTCAGAGCAAAGAGTGAAATTTATTAACGATGCACATTATCTGAATTTGTGACTTATCTGGTGTACAGTCATTTAAGATAAGAATTTGATACTTTTAACTCGGTATAAGCGCTACTTTTCGACAACTTTTCGTAAGATGTTATGCTATTACGGATCACCTTACTGAATTATTGACAAGTCTCTCGTCTTCTTTTAGGCTAGAGGTGTACTGGAATTGCGAGATGGCTTTCATTTCTCTTCGCATTAACATTAACGAACTTTTGTAAGCTCGTAATTATACATATTTTCCGTGGGTTCACACAGTTCTTCTCCATACATTCTCCAGAGAATATTTTTGCCCAGTGTATTACTATCTTTGACATGTCTCTGATACTGAGTGGGCAGGTTGTGGATGTAACAGATGTATGTATTTGGTCCATGCTTTAATTATTCCAAAGTGTATACTCTATAAATTCTAACTAATGAAGATAACATCGTTCGCCAAAGAATTATTATAGAACCCTTTCTGCCATGACTCCACTGACATGATGCTGTTTTTAATTGAGCCGTTTAAGCTCATTACATTTCTCGTGCTTCCAGATTCGGAGGAGGCGGGCTTCTTTTAAAGTCGCTAACGTAGCAAGATCTCTATCTTTTCTTGAATATACGTAAAGACATGTCTTTGATACATACATACAGACATACGCACACACACGCGAGCGCTGATGTGTACTCGTGTATATGTGATGTATTTGTGTGTGTGTATATAGAGGACGTGAGAGAAACATACAAAAATTCATATATAAATATACATATGTATACACACACACACACACACACACACACACACACACATACACACACACATATATATATACATACAAAAAATACGTTTTCAGACGCGTTGGAATTTTGAGATACATGTCAAAAAGTTATAAATAACATGTAAGTACTAAGTTGCAAAACCGTTATGGTTAGATAAAATTTATCGAAAAAGATTTTCAGACCATTGTTTACGTGATGATACCTTTACCTTCATGCCCTGTGTAGACGATATCCAAAGCAAAAAGAATTATTTAAAATTCCTTCGAAAGATTATGAAATTTTTATGACGTCAACAATACATATATACATGCATATGTATTCACACATACACACATGCTTGCTTCCCAACCACATGGTTCCGGGTTCAGTTCCACTGCGTGGCACACCTGTATAACTAGATTTGTCTCTATTTCTCCTTGTTTAAGATATGAAACGCCCTTAGTACGATTTTGTTCCCAGTAAAGTGCAAGAGAAATCCTAATCGATTTCTCAGCGATTACACAATATTGAGCATCATCAGTAAGAGATCCATAAACCACCCCGCGTTTTATGAAAGCATGGCCATCGTTATTAGCACTTCAATCATCAACGTAACCATAAGACTCATAAGCAGCAAAGACAGAACGGACACAAATCTTACTCCGATTCTCTTACCACTACCACCATTTCAGCTGCTACCACCAACCAGCCACTATCACCAGCTTCACCACCTCGTCCACAACTACGAAAACCATAAGAAGTCAAACCATGATATCAAAACAAAAAAAAGACATCAAGCAAGGAGAAGAATGTCATCGATTCCTTAAAAACATTGAATATTTTTCCACATAGTAATATAGATCTTTAGTATTGACCATCTTTTCCCATTCCTCAAGCGCCACAGATGGTTACTCATTATCAAAGTGTTGCTTGCTTCACATAATAGTTGTATTCCTCTGGCAATATTTTCGGAAGAATATTAAAAAGCAAACCTCTAATGTAATATTTCTCTGCTATTATCTTTTCTTTTCCTATTCATAGTATTTTCTTTTTTATCAGTTTTCCCCATCTTAGTTCTTTCTCCTCAATGAACAGCCCCTTCATAAGTATATCGCCCTCCCGGGATTTCCATATTCCGAAATAATAACTGAATAATTGATAACCAAAAAAAAAAAAAAAATGGAATCGAGATGTTATAAGGGCGTTGTTTATATAACATGCACAAAATATGTTTATATAAATATGTATACACATAAATAGATACATATATGTATGCATGCATATATATATATATATATATAGAGAGAGAGAGAGAGTTATTAATATTTCTAAGTCTCTCTAAAGGAGACTACGACAGCGGTACTGGAAATTAATAGTTATCGCCAAGCCAACATGGCAGTCCCAAAATTAGGACGAAAGCTGCCGTGAATTAGCTCCAAGAAGCCATCGCCTCTAGCTAGCTATGTGACACACGAAACCTGTGTCCTTTATAACCTTCGAACAGGGGAGGTCAGCAGTGTCCCCCTGCTGGTTTGGCATCTGCAGACTAGTTTCAGGGTGTTGCCCCTTGTCAATGCAGAGCAGCCAAGCCCTAGCCAGGCGGCGCTGCTGACTATCTGTTCGAAAGTTATTTATCTAATTTCAGTGGAATCTATCCACTGGTTTTCAGAAATAGAGTTATTAATATTTCTAAGTCTCTCTAAAGGAGACTACGACAGCGGTACTGGAAATTAATAGTTATCGCCAAGCCAACATGGCAGTCCCAAAATTAGGACGAAAGCTGCCGTGAATTATATATATATATATATATATGTGTGTGTGTGTGTCTATATATATCTATATATATATATATATATATATATATATATATATATATATATATATATATATATATATATATATATATATATATATATATATATATATATATATATATATATATATATATATATACAGGCGCGGGAGTGGCTGCGTGGTTCAGTGGCACCATGGCAAATGTCTTCTACTATAACCTCGGGCCGACCAAAGCCTTTTCAGAGGATTTGGTAGACGAAAACTGAAAGAAGCTCTCGTATATATATATATATATATATAAATTTAGGTATGTATGTATACACATACAAACACGCACACAACTATATTGAGAGGAGATGGTGAGGTCGTCGCGTCGTATTAGTTGAAGCTTCTCAAGTTTCCATTATAACGTATACACTTATAAAATATATGTTAACTTGTATACATATTGCATAAAATATCTGCATTCATATCTAAAAACTAAAACGCAAAACTCAGAGTAGCAACGGCTTAAAAATTACTTTAATTAATCTAATTACGTAATGCACTGGTTAATTTTTCCTCTATTCAAATGTGTATGCATGAATGGTTGCGAGTGTGTGTCCTGTTGTATATGTCTACACACACCTATATAAATATATACACATGCACGCACATACGCGTATGTACATACATGGCTGTATGCGTTTCTCATACCTTAACACCAAGAAACATTTTTCGAGAAGATTAAAGTCCGAAATACGCTTCCGAAATACACAGAAAATAGGCATCTTTTAAAAAATCTATCAAAAATAATACATAACTGACAACTGGAGTTTTATTTCTCTGATAATTTTTTTAATATTACACCTGTGTGAAAAGAATTGTGTTGCTTTCATTCCCAAAGTTTTCCAGTCATAAGTTTGCATGTATTGCCTCGCCATCAACATCCACTATATTGATCATTCTAATGTACAAGTGTTCTAAAAAGCTTTTGAAGGGACCAGCATTCTGATTGTAAGAGTGGGCAAATAACATAAATAATGTTTCTCGTATTATTTGAAAACCTATACTATGATTTAGTTTTTACGTTCGTTTTTGTTTTACATTTTTGTTGCTTGTGTATTATAAATAACATGAATAAGATGTCAAATATACATTTGTGCGTGTTGGAAGTCGTGTATAATGTTGATACATTAAAATAGCATGTATATCAATCGAATAGATTTTGGTAGTTTTCCTGTGATGATGATAATGATGACGATCAGAGAAGTGACGATAATGATGATTACTGCAGTAGTAGTAGTAGTAATAGTAGTAGTGATGGGTGGAGTAGGATGGTGAGGAGCTGAAGAGGGTAATGGGAAGAGACAGTGTTAGGTGAGGTTGATGAAGACAAGAAAACGGGAGAGGCTAAGCATAACTCTAAGCAAAAAGCCAGCAATTTAAATGGATCAAATTAGTTGATACTCTCGACCCTAGTACATTACCGGTACCTTTTTTTTTTGATCGCCCCTGAAAGGATGAACTGGAAAGTTGACCTCTGTGGTATTTGAACTCAGAATTTAGAACTAGAAGAAATGTTATATTATTATGACAAGCAGGCCTGAAATGCTTAGCGGCATTTCGTCCATATTTAGTTTTGAGTTCAAATTCCACCGACGCCGACTATGCATTTCATCCCTTCGGGGACAACATAATCGACTTAACCACTCTCCCGAAATTGCTGGCCTTGTGCCAAAATTATTATTATTTATTATTATAGACTTCGCACAGTATACAATATCGTGAGGTTGTTGATTGAAGATATTGTCTACAGGGGTTTTGTACTGTCTGTCAAATCACAACAAGGACCTCAGACAGACATTATTTTCCGCAATATGTAATGCCGACTTTTGCAATACATCTAGATTGTAGGGTATCTCTAAGGTTTTCAGATGTTCCTTTCAGATTGGATGGTATTGAGCCCAGCCACATCTTAGCGATCTCAATTCTCAACACCATTTATTTACCAACTTTTTCTCTTTCTTTCATGGTGATATGTTGATCTGGCACTGCTATGTCGATTATTGGGCACTCTTGTTTGTCCCTCCTAAAAGTTATTATATCTGGCCTTGTGTGCTGTAACACTTTGTCTCAAAATCAAAGTTCCAAAGGATCTTTGCCTTCTCCTCTTCGTCCATTACCTTTTCCGGTGTATGTTGGTACCAAGTACTCGTAATCTCATATCTATACTTTATTATTATTATTATTATTATTATTATTATTATTATTATTATTATTATTATTATTATTATTGCTGTTGTTGTTGTCGTTGTTGTTATTTGATGAAAACTTACAGCTTACCTTGCTGGGTATGATGGAAAGTGTCAGCTGTCCACAGCCAGCAATTGAAAATTATTTACTGGTTATGCTTCTAGAACTCCGCGAATATTTTTTGCAGTTCCAAGCAATGTTGATTTCTGTAGGTGTTCTACATTTTCATTACTTTTGTTACTTATATTTTCTCTTGTTGGAACTCCTGGAGTCTTGTATGCGTAGCACGCTTAACACCTGCAGCCTACGGTACCATGCTATTCGTTCTTTTCATCTATCTGATACTTGCCTGGTTATTCCGAAATACTTTTCCGCAATTATTTTTCTAAGAATCTTAATTAACGGTCATTACTTTCTCCTTATTTCTAAATATACTGGCCATTATTGATTATTACAACATGAGTTGGTGAAATTTGGATGAAGAGATTAATAAGACTGAAACACGTTCGATGCTTTCAACAGTCGATTTTGAAGACAAGAACTACCCTTTGCCCCTATTTCTTGTAAAGTTAGCATATTCTCAGTGTTTTAGAATTTAAACACCTGAAGAGAGGAATTTGTAACAGCATGAACAATCTCAGGAAATCGAAGTTTTTCAGTATTTCATACTATTTTTATAGAAAACTTCCATAAGTGAACAAGGAATAGAAATCGTGCAGTGGAAAGTGTAGAGCGTCTAGTCTGCTGAAAAATTTTGTCTCGAAAACATCCAAGCGCAAACAAAAACGTATTTATTTCCCTATGCCAAAATGTATTTACCTGGCCACGTGATTTAATGTGAATATATCAGTTATGTTTCTTTTTTGATGAATCCCAAGTCAACCGTGATTGTGATGACCTATGACCAAACATTTTCTAGCGGCGAATAACCTTTGTGCGTTTATCTATCCAAGGATATATATACCGTAAAATGCAACCTTTTCCTTTTTTATTATTATTTAAGATGAAAGCGTATGGCATAAGTTAGAGCTGATATTTTGACTTCGGAATGGAGTCTTTCGTTGGTTCATAATCACGTATTCTCTAAATACGCCGTATCTATTACATAATTAATAAATTTGATTTTAGTGTATCGGCGTTTACATTACTGCTACACGATTTTATATTTATTGACTCGTACCTTCTCTATTCCACTGTTAAACTTGTCAGACACATTAAAGAAACTATCTTCCCGATTTTTCATTTTGTAGTCGATATTTTTGTAAATTTATTATATTTATCGCATAACAAAATTCCTATCATAATAAGTGCAACATCTCAATTTCTGTCTCTCGGTGATGTATTTTAAGCAATATGATTATATTTAATGTTATTTTGTCCAATCTCGTTAATTCGTATGTTTACTACTTTATTACTTTTAATCTAAAGTTTATTACATGTACATCCTGTATACTACAACCCTTTCACTCTGTTTCCAGCATTTACTTATTTTCTGTATACTATTCCGACGCATTACTTTTATTATCAAACCGATTATTATTAAAGCATTATTATAAATTCATTACTATTAAAATTGCCCTAAATCACTATCATGTTTATTGTTGCAAAATAGGCATTAAATGTTGACAGTGATGGAGGGTGTTATGCATAAGTGTGTGCGTGTTTATATATATATATGTGTGTGTGTGTGTGTGTGTGTATATATATATGTATATATAAATGGAACAAAAACGCAATAGAGAGCATTAAAACGTTCAGACAGATAGACGATACAAAAGCGGACAAAAGAAACAACAATTAGAAGGACAGGCAAAAATAGACGGGTCATGCTTAGCTTTCTTTCATCAGTCAAGTCCCAGAATACTGAACATATTGAATTGCAAATATGGAATGATGATCTCTGATGAGGATCTCAGGACTGAAATGAGCAAATCCAGGAAATAGAAATCGCGTGGAATAGCCCTGTCTTCTGGTTGAGTGTCTGGCTGATTCCCATGGGATATCAAGTCGTCTGTGTAATAACGTATTGTGCGAACCTTAAAGAATCTTCCTTGACTTGTAGGTGGAGTAACTTAAACACCAAACGTGATGAAACTTATAACCCTTCCCAAACTACTGATCAATTATCTTTCAACTGTATACAACATACTAACATCTCCCATTAGTAAAGACACATATAGCCTTCTCCCGGATTACAAAATATTCCCCTAACGAATAAAATGGCTGCGAACTTAGATCGTGTGGTTGTAAAACCCGCTTTTAATAAATTAAATCAGTCTCTGGGACTGCTATATGAGACACAGAATTCTTTCTATTGCGTGGATTGATTGCAAAAAACCGTATGATAGCTGTCTTTATAGTTGAACTAACATATGATCGGAAATCTATAAAATCTCTCCGGTCGTTGGTAATTTTTGGTCAAATTGTATGACGTTTTAGAAAACCTCTCTAATGGTGAATGGAGAGAAATGTACTGTTAACGCTAGTCGTATTGATATAAACTGCAATGTTTTTAAAAGGATTCTCTATCACCGATTCTCTTTTCAGTGACTCTCATTCCATCAAGTAGGCTATCAAATTATACCAGATACGAGTTCATAAAATACCACAGAAATAAAGCACAAATCACTCAACCATCTTTTTTTTTACATGAGTAATCTTACCTGTTTTCCAACAGGTCATAAAAAAAAACTAGAACGGTCTCTAACTGGAGTGAAACCGTTTAGTGACGATGTTGAAATGGAATTTCGCTTTGTACTCTTAAAACCCTATTGCATACAACTCTACAAGGCTACCAAAATTAAGTAATTAGAATTTGAAGAAACCTACATGTACTCTGGTACGCGCAACGGGGATGACATCCAGTACCCACAATTGTCCATCATCGACGTTGTTGTTGTCGTTATTGTTTTTATAGTTCAGAATGAATGTCTGTAGACGCCTCACTCTTAGTATGTGCTTTTGTATTCTCATCCACACTATCTTTTAATCTTCCATGCTTTCTTAGAAGCAGCAGTTGGTGCTTCTGATTAAAAGAAACTCTCTCTCTTTTACAATAAACGAAAGAACATGCGTTCCAATTTGGTCCAATATTTTTTTCTTTTTCCTGGAGCAGTAAAAATAACACAAGATCAATGTTATATCGGAATAAGAAGATAAAGACTCCAAAAGTGGAATTAACCTGTATATTTGTAGTATATCTGTGTGTACGTGTAGTTTAACCTCCTTCAATAACAACAACAAAATGACAAGTCTGAAGAACTACCAATGTATGTCGATAATAATTACGCTTCTTGCTTTGATTAAGAAAATATATAAAATAAATAATTAAAAAATATAATTAAATAAATAAAGGAACATAAAATTCATATATAAAACCAACTTGTGTAACATAATCACAATAGATTTCTAATGTTCCTTTACAAACAATGCTTAGTCAGATAGGAAAGAAGTTGAAGAGTTCTTAGAATTTATCAACAGATTACATAGCGTTTCTTTGAAGTGATTTTCTAATAAGCCGGGTTTTTTTTCTTTCAAATCTTTTGTGTTTGTGAAGCAATCCCGGAAATCGTTTGTAGTTGCCTTTAAAGAACATTTTTTCTTCTTCTTTAATAATATTTCCTGCATCAAACTCACCACCAAAACGTTCTACTTTAATATTTCTATTTCTATTTTTATTTTACTACGCTTCCCTGTTTAGTATTCAACATCACTGTCATCATCAGCATCATCGTTGTAGTCATCATCATAATCAATAACGTTGTCCTCGAC
>NC_142936.1:8362328-8374828 GCF_046866305.1 Octopus bimaculoides
AATTTTTGCTAACCTGGTAACTATTTATTTTTTTTCCCGTGTTATTTTTAAACATTGATATATATATATAAGCAATAATAAATGTCTGAACTAGGTATAAACAGTAGGTGCACGACAACGTGAAGTACATTTGCCATTTAAATGTAGCTAACCGCTAAGGGTGGATTCTACTGTAGCTTGTAGCCCCAGGAGGACACCTCCTCTAGCTGGCTATTGATACACTTTCTATGCCCTATCAATATTTGCAAAAGGAATCCATTCTTTCCATCTTCGACCAGACGTGATACGCACGGACCCGGGTTTCTAGGTATTTACCCGTCATCAGCGCACGACAATCACCGGTCATCGATGCGAAGGGGTCCCAATGCAAATACATATATCCTTTTTTGTGTATAAATATAATCTCTACTTCTTGCTAGGGGAGGTCATTACTCCAATTATGATAAACACACGCACTGGTTGAATTTTACTCATTTCTTGTTAGCTAATTGATTAGTTACCTAACCAACTAAATAATCGAACATTTAAGTTGTTGGTTAAACAATGAAACAATCGTTTGTCAAAATACTCTCATCGCTGTTCTCGACCTCAATGATATAACTTGTCTCTCTGAGAACTAGTCCGATGTCTGTTCACATGTAAGCGTGTAGAGATGTGGAGATTTCTTCCTTTATTCTCAAGTTTCAATTCTGTAAATAACAACACCGTCTTAGCTCTACACCCCTACATGTAAAGAAACACAACAAAAGCTACTTCTCAGACAGATGTGGACAAGAGAGATCGTATTACACATGAGGTTTCGAATAGCGATGAAAGGACTTTGACCAAAAACATGATTGATTGTTTAAGCAATATTATTCAACAAACGATCGACATGTTAGGTGGTTAGGTAACGAACCAACTGACTAAGAATAAGGTAGTGAAATTGTACCAGTGCGTGCGTTGGTAATTGTTGGGGTTATGACCCACCTTAGATAAAGATTTGTTTCAACACACGAGTTCACATCAAGAATCTTACATACGAGGAATGAAGCGTATATCCCCCCTTCGCTTACAAACTATATACGTACACACACATATATAGAAATACATAAATATATCTATACACACGCACTCTTTATATAAATTCATACATGCTTACACACATATATATGCACACATATGCATATGTTTATATATGTGTGTATATATATACATACATACACACACACATGCACACACATATACAGAGTAAGAGGGAGAGAGAGAGAAAGAGGGAAATGCGGTTCTTGTGGATTCCTTACGGTATGTTTAGGTCTACATCAATAGAAATAAAAATAACAAGTGTTATAGCGTCAAAAAAGACCATTGAAAATGCCTGTGATAGAAGACACATAACAGTATTAATATCTGATAGAATATCGTGTATGCTACGTAGCAAAGCAAAAGAAAAATGGGATACGGATATTGCCTAGATTTTCCACACGATATAATTGCAATAATCTACAGCGCCGAGAATAATGTTTGTGACTGTTGAATATCTCTAGCGGGATGGCAAGATCTATTGATAAAACTGAATGAAACTGACTTGAGAAAGGGAGAGAAAGAAGGAGAGAGAGAGTGTGGAAGGGAGAAGTAGTGAGAATGAGTGAAATAATTCATATTGCTGGTGCCCAATTACGACGTTCAACCGTGTCGGTTTCCACTGACGCATACGGAAGCATACAAGGATACAGACACATAGACATGTACACATAGAAATATACAGACATACATACATACATACACATATATACCTGCATACATACATACATACATACATACATGCATAAATGCGTATGGATACATAAATACATACATGCATATATACATACATACATATATATATATTCGATTAGAGGTTATGTTAAGTTCTTGAAGGGATGGTTTCATCCAAGGAAATATTGGTTCAGTACCTAGTTTGTTTTTGGTGGGGGTGGGGGATTAATTTCCTTAAAATAATAGGTGTTTATATATATAAAGTATATAGGTTATATCCATGTAAAAGAAGAAAAAATGGAGGAAATACTAAGTATGTATTAAGTAAATAATAAATTTACATTTATATGCCCTGAGTATAATCTCTTCAGAGGGAAAAATACACCCTTGGATGTGTTGTATGCGTTTATGAATTCATTATAGCAGACATTTTCCCTCTGAAGGGTAATATATATATATATATATATATATATATATATATATATATATATATATATATATATATATATATATATATATATATATATATATATATATATATATATATATATATATATATATACATATACATATATATATATATATATATGATAGGGCAAGTACTTGGCCAAAACATTCTAGTTATGACCATCGCGAATATTTTTATATCTCAATGTCTTTGTTTCCTTTTATTTTCCGAGAATATGATATGAGAAGGATTTGGCTGCTATTTCTGTCCGGTCAACCAGAAACGTAGAGTTTACATCATTAATTACAAAACGCTAATGTATACTGCAGTCTATAATCTTCTAGGATGCACTTCCACAGCAGACCAAAAGCTACGAATATTGTAATTGAATAGTAATAATGTGAAACTTCATAACGCCTGGAACCTAGCTCATTTTCTGTTTCAAATTTCCATCTATGGTTCTGTAGTTAGTGTAACTGAAACGATAAAGTATAACTTCTGCATTTGTTTTCATGTGATCAATTATGGACCTGCTACAATATTTTCGTCCTGTCCCAGTTGTGAGAAATAGTTTTGCAATATGATATATCTTTAGTGTTTTTGTGTATGAGTTGTCTCATGTAACTGTTTCTGGTGGTTATTTGGAAGATAGCTATTTAGAGTGAGATCTGAATTGAAAGTTATTTTTTTGAATGCTATGGATACTGTACTTCAGTGGAAACGAGATACGAACCAATGAACATTTTGTTGATTGCTTTTGTCTGTGTAACCCATTTTCTAAAACACTGAGAAAGCAAAGAAATGTTTTATTTACCTCATATACCGTTCATAAGCAGAGTAGATCGCCTGACTATTTCAATTGAATTTAATCTTGTTTGTGAGCGTTGGCTAATTGTATCTGTGGACGTATATGTGAAAATGAAAGTTTCAATGTTTATGTTTCTCAAGAAAAGATGACGAATGAGACAGTTGATATATTACTGGATAACCAACCGAGATGTCAATTATTGGTATACTTGCTCTCGGTGCTACTTTTGTCCGTGCTCAAATCACTTACCTCTTAAATGGCTAAGTCTATCGAGCTCAAAGTAGATAGCACGTGTGATATAACACACCGTTAAAGGCTGTTAAATCACAAACAAATTGATGATGATTAATTGACTTGCTATCCCACGTTCAAATTCATTTTCTTCCTCTTTAAATGCTTCATTGAGACCTAGTTTCTTATTTCATACATCGTTCTATTCCGAAACAAGGTTAATCAACAGTAAACATAAGAACAACACTGAAATCTGAGTAGAAAGTAATAAGGGGATATAACAAAGTCAGCTGAAGAAAGTTTATAAAAAATCATGTTAGTATGCCGTGAGGGAAAACAATCTGACATCTCGGAAAATAACTATAAAGAAGTGAAATAAAATGATTTCTAGAAAGAGAAATCCAAACTGTGTCACAGTATGAACTCCACAGGAGATTGTCTCTTACTAATAACCAATTGCAGTGTAGGGCATCACAAGATTCATATTAGCTCTTCTCTGCTCTATCCCACAAGAACTAATACGTTAACCTTTTCTAATGGTTTATGTATTACAGCAACAATAAACTCTTTTTTT
The DNA here is from genome assembly GCF_046866305.1 of Octopus bimaculoides. Taxonomy (NCBI): domain Eukaryota; kingdom Metazoa; phylum Mollusca; class Cephalopoda; order Octopoda; family Octopodidae; genus Octopus; species Octopus bimaculoides. Next base: position 8,366,127 of record NC_142936.1, read on the forward strand.
CTGCTGAATTTTTTTTTTATTCTATTTCTGTGTGAATTAAAGTTATGCATATTATCTTGAAACCACAAATTTGTTTCCACTTGCGGTTAATAATCAATGTAGATTAGTGACTGGCGTCTTGATCGAGATACCCATGGAGTTAAATTTTGGACTTAGATTAAGCTCTGATTAAAAACGAAAGAAAAACCCACGCAATATAAATGTTAAAAGTCTCAATAAAAACGAAAGATATGAAATTAGTGAAGTATGTTGCCAAAAGAATTTTGATTAGCTAATTAATATTAATAATAGCTATTAAAACGATCAATCTTTAATTAATAATTCAATTATTTTTAAAATGTTATCAAACAAGTCATAATAAAGTTAAGAAATATATTTGAGAACAGAGAGTGTTTATTCAAGAACTATATATATATAGAAGTGAGAGTGTTTGGTGTCCCAAGGGAAAATAAGGAAATCAGTGTTTTCAAATGAAGAGTGGACGAAGCTGAAATAAGGCGAACAAGACAGAACACACACACACACACAAGCACTCGCTTTCCTAAACTTCACTGAGCAGAAGTGTATATGCACGATCAGAGGTTGTACGCAACTGGTAGACAATTGTATCTAATGTTTGCGATACCAGTCTACCGCAAATATATTTGCCAAAAATTTGAGCACAAGCAAAGATCTATCTTATTGGTAACTAACATCACTTGATTTTTTTTCCAGTTCAATTTGAAGCATTAATTGAATGCGTCAATTATTATTTGTAAAGTTTCATGAGTTTGTATTTGTGTTAGCTATGTTCTATTTAGGTAATTTATCTGTAAGTATTTGTAGGCATTACACTTATTATGGTCGCTCTTGGCCCTGACGATATTTCAGCGCCCTTATTCTCCTTTTAACATATTTCTCATATTCTTCGTATTACATTTCTTTCTACTTTGCTTTCCCTACATTTGGTAAATTTCTCTAAGTGGTTAGAGAGCCGGGTACACAGTCATGCTGACGTGAGTTCGATTCCTGAACAGGGCTGTATGATGTTCTTGAGCAAGACGCTTTATTTCACGTTGCTCCAGTTCACTCAGCTGTAGAAATGAGTTGCGACGTCATTGGTGCCAAGATGCATCGACCACTTTGCCTTTCCCTTAGACAACATTGTTGGGGTATAGAGGGGAGAATGGTATGCATAGGTGACTCCCTATGCATACCATCCTCCCCTCTATACCGGACTTCTTCTTCGGAGGGTAATTTTCAAGGTGCAATCCCGTGGTCATTCATGACCAAAGGGGGTCACGCTTACCCTTTACTCTCTGCCCAGTTATTTCATGATTAAATTATATCTTAAATTTATAGATCTGAAGAAAGAGGATCTTATTTATATGTAGCTATTTATATAATGTGAATGTCTGGTTAGTAGAAAAGCTCATCAGGATATCTAAGTCATTTGGAGAAATTTTGCAAAGGTTTCACTGCATGTGGCTTAAAAGTACATTTATGAAAACAATACAAGAAGCAAAGTATTGTAATCAAGAACGTGCAGTACCGCTATAAAAGAAAATGGATTTAAATTCATATAGATTTCATGCTTCAATTATTCATCTCTACTCTAGACAAAAGGCCCTAAATTTTGGGGGAGGGGGCCAGTCGATTAGATCGATCCCAGTACACAAGTGGTATTTAATTTATCAACCACGAAAGGATGAAAGGCAAAGTCGACCTAGGCGGAATTTGAACTCAGGACGTAGTGACAGACGAAATACCGCTAAGCGTTTCGCCCGGCGTGCTAACGTTTCTGCCAGCTCGCTGCCTTCCCGAACGTATATATATATTCTTTTCTATTCTAGGCACAGGGCCTGAAATTTTGGGGGAGGGGGCCCAGTTGATTAGATTGATCCAGTACACAACTGGTACGTGATTTATGAACTGGTACGTGATTTACGGAATATGAACTCATAACGTAAAGACAGACGAAATATCTTTCGCCCGACTTGCTAACTGGTACTTATCAACCACGAAAGGTTGAAAGGCAAAGTCGACCTCTGCGGAATAGGGATACTGCACGTTCCTGATTATAATACTTTGCTTCTTGTATTGTTTTCATTCATGAACTTTTAATACCATTTAGCCACCTTTCCCAAAGTATATATTCTTTTCGACTCTAGGCAGCTCGCCGCCTTATCATGCTTTAGTTATTGTTTTATTATATTTTTATTCTCTATAAATTATCTATGGCTTGTTTTTGAATTTTAAAATTCATCTTTCACTCCTTTCCTCGTATATGTTTAATACGACTGTCCCATCTCAAACAATTTCTACGAAATCCATTTAATGTTATTTAAATTTTATTATACATCTTTGAACCCTTGCGGCTAATAAATTTAAAAAAATATTATCCGTCTTATTATTGTTATTACTGTTATTGTTCTTATTAAATTTGTTGTTATACATGTTGCTCAAAATATATGCATGAGAGGAAAAAAAAATATTAGACGTTTGTTTGACATGTTTAAACGAGTTATTTGTTATTCTGTGATTTAACAGAGACAAGGACACACACATGCACACACACACACACACACACACACACAAACACACACACACACACACACATGCACACACACGCATGCACATAATGAAGCGCACAAAGAAGTCGTTTATCTTTTTTCCAAACTTGAAAACAAAGCGAAACACAGAAAGCAAATATAATTCGAAATTTTCGTTAACTTTCAAGAATTATTTCCCTGCAAAACAAGACAAGATGTCCGAACTAATAGGATTAAATAGGGTTAATGCAATAAAAGAAAGTTTAAAAATAATTTACCTGACTGACTGCGTTTCCACTATATATTCTTTGATGATTTTCGTTTTTTAGTATTTTTTTTCAAGTAATCTATAATTTTTTCTTGGTGTTGAGAAATTTTAACTATTACATTCGTGTGGATGCATTTATACGTGCATATATATATATATATATATATATATATATATATATATATATATATATATATATATATATACACTTATGCACACGTTTGTATACGTGTGTGTATGTGTGGTGATGTGTGTGTGCGCGCGCGTTTGGCTGCACGCCTGCGTTTGTAATTTTCTGCGTATGAAAGAGATTAGACCAGCTTTTCTCAGAGAAAATTTATTTAATTAGACATTTGGTAAAGAAGAAACCTACTACTACCACTACTACTGCTGCCATTACTGCAGCTACTACTACTACTAATACTACTACCACTGCTATTAGTAGTAGTAATAGTAGTAATTGATATTTTTTTAATGTAAGAGGATGGAATGAATCACTCGCTTCATTGGTGTCACAAACAATAGGATTGGCAAATAAAATAACGTGAAATAAGAAATTATAAGTTCTTGCTGCAAATGACGCTCGGGTTGCTTTGCTGCAGCAATGGCTGTTGTTGTTTTTGTGTAATTACTATTATTTTCTTGTTGTTGGTTTCCCGTATACTCTGTATGAGTAAATTTCTCTATTTCTCATAATAATTTCGGTGATGTCAACACTTTACAATATATACCGTAGATTTAGGCTTTTGTTATTCAACCCCATGTCGATAACGATTGAGTAGATATGACTTTGTCTTTATATGAAAGTCTATGGTGACTTCTTTGCCTGTTTTAAAAAAATGTGTTAAATCGTTATACACATCGGACCGTCCGCAGTTCTCGGGTTGCTCCGGACAATTTTTACTATCTGCTACATACGAAGAGGTTGCTAGACTTTAGTTCAACCATACATCATTCTATAGAGAAAAAAAAAGATATAATGAGGTGGTTCCCAGCTAACCGTTCATAAAAGAGTTTGTAGGAAAAACAAATCTACTCTACACGGTTCTTATTTGTGGACCTTAGACTGACGAAATGTAAAGCTTACCTCGGGGGCGTAACATTTCAAAACACCAAGAACCGGAAAAGTTACTACAGGGTAGTTATCCAACAGTTTTACGATATTGTTTATCAACCACATTTTGTTTATTGTAATAGAATTTTTATTCAACTCTATTTTTCAGGGTGATTTGGTTGTTATGTCTTGCACATTGCACAGCGATGTTGAACTTGTTTCGTTAGCTCGAATCAATTATATATTCTATCTCGAATAAAGGTATGGGTTACTTGTGTTTGTGTGGACAATAATTTTAGGATGCATGCGTAATGAAAATTATTACAGGAATACGGAGGAAGTAGGTGAGAAAAATGTTTTTAGATGTGTGGTTAAGAAACTGGCTTGCCGACAATGGCATCTGGGTTCAGTTCCGCTGGGTGACACCTTGGACAAGTGTCTTCTACTATAGCATCGAGTTGACCACATCCTTTCAGCAGAATTGGTTAACGGAAACTTAAATAAACCCGTTGTATACCTACATACGTACGTATATACACACGCACGCACACACATACGCACATATACGTGTATGCGTTTGGGGTTGTATTATGTTTTTTCCCCCAAGACCACTTCATAAAAATAAATAAGTATTGGAGGCAATTTTTTCGACTAAACACTACAAGACAGTGTCACGGCATGGATGCAATCTAAGGACCACAGATGTCACAGCTAAATATTGCCAAAGTAATAGTATAAACGAATAAAAGAAACGAAACCAAATCTCAAACGAATGAGTAAATTCGAAGCCCAAAACATGACGTTTTCATAACTATTAGAAATCTCTGAAAATGTGATAGTTAAGCAACCGTCTGGCAATTACCACAACCACTTGAATAATTCATGTCAAAAGCTGAATCAACTACAGAACATTCAAAACATTAATTTATTAATTAAGCTTTCTGAGTAAGGTTTCAAAATACCTATTAAAAATATGAACTTATACAAACATCCGCTAAGCTCACGGTGTCTTATGAACTAATGAAACAGAAAATGAAACGACAGACAATCCAATATAACATTAATTTAGATAATTGAAGAAATCATGAAATAGCACATCAAAAAGAAAATTCAACAACGCAGAAAACGTCTCATGGTACAAATGAACAAGGAAGAAGCCACTACCTGGCTGCAAGAGTTGCTAGAAATATCAGTTATATTTCTCATATATTTCAATCTGCTGTTTTATAAGTAAACAAAACATAATACTATATAGAAACCGTATCGAAATATGTAGAAGTTGATCAATATGCGAAGCAAGGCAATGTTCGATCCCTTTAGAACTTAAGCCCGCTCAGTCACTACTAACCAAGCAACAGCAGCATCAACATCATCGCTAGCGACAACAGCCCATAACCCGCCGTGAGCCAATGAAGGAAAATATCAAACATCCTATAAAATAACACATAAAATAATGAATCTTACTGCATTTTGTATTTTTGCAATCACACAAATGTGTCTCTAGGTTTCGACGATGAGTGAACAGTTGTTCAGTCAAATGAACTCCATTTGTATGTCTTCAAAACTTTAGAGAGCCCGTGGGTTAGTAGTTAGGCAAATGGATTCACGAAGGAAGACCCAAAGCGGTTAGACAATCTGCTTCACTCTGTGAATGAAGGCAGCAGGATTAACGACTCATTGATATAAACCAAATACCTTCAATCATTAAAAGTAACACCTGCTGCAGAGGATTGCTTATACCATATCCGTGTTATTTTCTCTTGGCTCATCGTCTTCGTATTCTCGCTTCCTCGTTTCCTCATTAGTTCGCTTCAATTTTACTTCTCCTCCATAAACTCAGCCACTCGTATCATTTTCACTTTCTGTTTCGCACACAAGCACACACATTCTCTCTCTCTCTCTCTCTCTCTCTCTCTCTCGCACAATCACAGACACCGATGTACACTCACACACACATTCACGTGCATGCACTCCTTCATTTCTCATTTTCTTTTACCTTCATTTTTCATCTATATATTCTTTTTCTAATTGTTTTGTGTCGCAATTATTTCCCTTATCAGCGTAAATCGTATCAGCCAGACGACAAAAAATATCCACCAGACGACAAAACGTATTAGAAACTAAAATACCCAAAAATGCAAAGGCAAAAATAATTCCCCACAACTTGATTTTAGTATTTTAGGTAAACAATTAAAAAACTAAAATCTGCTAGTTATTATTCCTTGATTGGAATAAAATTATTTATGAACGAAGACTAGCCGAAATGGAGTATATAGGCTAGCGCCGATAATCTAAATGAGAGAAAAGAGATTTATGTAATATATAATAGGATGAAAGGTGTCCTTGCAAAGTATTTAATCGATGTCATTACATGTAGGTCATCCATAAATTAAGGTGCTGTGTGTACTTTTAAGTATATGGATGTTATGTGTTTACACAACATATTTCCAAGTATATCCACATTTTGTACGTACAACTTTCATTCTGAAGACTTAATTCAAATTTGTATGTTTTCTTGGTTCGAGTACAAATCAGCTGTAGGCATTGACTAGTGCTTTTTTATGACTTCTTTTTTTTTTATGTTGGCGTGGATGCTTCACATCCTGCATAACTAACAAACACCCAAGTGTATTTCAGATTCTGTTGCTATTAGGAAACCACAAATTTAGCATTTTCTTTTTCATTATTTTTTTTTTTTGCAAGCTGTTAAAAGTTTTCTAAGGAAATTACGCTACGGAATGAGAAAAATTTCAACTTTCTAAACTATAAAACATATAAGTTCATACACTGTATCACTGAATACATTATTAGTGAAAATGTTGTGAAGAGGTTGTAGGATGGATAAAGTTAAATAGGCAGAGGAAGTATAATTTAAAATAAATATTATAGATACATGCATTGTTATAAACATTCAAATACACTCACTTAGACATACCCTATAAATAAGTGTGAACTATTACTAGCGCGCTCAGCTGATAAATGTATTCCAACAGACGCCATGAAACAGCTAACAACATTTTCACTCAAAAAGTAATGCATTTAAATATAATCATTCTGTGCAACAAGCATACATTTAAGTTTACACACATATTCTTTGAATCGTTTATCGGTTTCAATTATTTTAGTTGCGGCCATTTTGGGGACAACGGCGCTGAAGGCTTTTGGTCGATTTTATTGACCATTTCGCTTCAGATTTTACTTAAAGTGCCACAAAATAAACATGAAGTAAAGCAGATTCATTCAACCGGAAATTGAGGTAATTGATAAAGATATTGATACCACATAGCATTTTGTGCATCCACAATCAATGCGCATAGGATACGTACATATACATATATAGGCGCAGGCATGGATGTGTGTTAAGCAGCTTTCTTCCCAAGTACATGGTTCCGGGTTCAGTCCCACTGCGTGGCACATCGGGCAAGTGTCTTCAACTATAGCCTCGGGTTAACCAAAAGCCTTGCGAGAGGATTTGGTAGATGGAAACTGAAGGACGCACGTCGTGTATATCTATCTATTTCTCTATCTCTGTGGTATTTTTATATAAGCGTAAAGCTTGTGGCGACCACCGTGCAATGACTAAGGAAAATAATCTAATAACGGGGCATATATGAACATTTAATGTGGCTTTAGAGTCAGGTTTTGGCTGCTATTTCAAGCACGGTGGTATCTCTAAGATACCTTTAATTATAATTTTAATAATAATTATTACCTTTTGAGGTTTTTATTCCCATGCTGGCCACCTGATATGATCGGTATTTTAAAATAACGATCTTATCCTTATATATATAAATATATATATATATATATATATATATATATATATATATATATATATATATATATATATATATATATATATATATATATATATATATATATATATATATAAATTCAATAATAGGACGAATTCTTTTACAAGAATTTATCAAGTAGCTAGGGTGAAAAAAACCTCATAAGGGAAAAGTCCATAATTTATTCCCGAAATATATATTTACATTTATATAAGGGCATTACTAAGCAATAATGCCTCACGCTATGAGGGACTCTAAGGTCAGACTACCATAAAAAAACACATTTTTACCGAACGCGAGGAAATGCAACTCTCAAAGCCAACTCCTTAAAAACAGACTGAATTATAGATCATGATTTCGTAGCTTTTGTAGTATTATACAACCTCTACTCGTCAGTATAATATAGTCAAGAGAAATAGCAGTAAACAGAGAATCAACATACCAAACGAACACCGTGTATCCAATATAGTACATAGAAGACTGTTCATCGCTATTTTCCTATATAAGTGGCGGGAATTTCGAATTGCATCTCGGTACATGTGCTTTTTTCTCAGAATAAATTCAGCACTGAATATATTCTGGTAATAAATTTAAATTCAATAATAGGACGAACTCTTTTACAAGAAAAACCTTATGAGGTTTTTTCCACGCTAGCTACTTGATAAATTCTTGTAAAAGAATTCGTCCTATTACTGAATTTAAATATATTACCAGAATATATTCAGTGCTGAATTTATTGTGAGAAAAAAGCACATGTACCGAGATGCAATTCGAAATTCCCGCCACTTACATAGGAAAATAGCGATGAACAGTCTTCTATGTACTATATTGGATACACAGTGTTCGTTTGGTATGTTGATTCTCTGTCTACTGCTATTTTTCTTGACCATATTATACTGACGAGTAGAGGTTGTATAATACTACAAAAGCTACGAAATCATGATCTATAATTCAGTCTGTTTTGAAGGAGCTGGCTTTGAGAGTTGCATTTCCTCGCGTTCGGTAAAAATGTGTTTTTTATGGTAGTCTGACCTTAGAGTCCCTCATAGCGTGAG
>NC_142936.1:8379828-8392328 GCF_046866305.1 Octopus bimaculoides
GCAAACAGCCTTTCGTGACTCCATTACCACTTGCTCTCCAGAATTCTTCGCTGCCGGCACAAATAAGCTACCGATACAATGGAAATTTCTGTGCAGAGTTTGATTCACAGCATTGCTTTTTGTTCAAATTAAGTAAATAAACTTTCAGTTCAAAATTGTACATTTCATTCTTAATGACCTGATATATATATATATATATATATATATATATATATATATATATATATATATATATATATATATATATATACCCATATATATGTCTCAAACGTGGACTGCTGGCGATTTTTCCCTCTTCTTCCTACTTTCATTTTGTACCTTTCTGTTTGTACTGTTCGAAGAAGAGATATGCTTGAAACGTAAACAACCACTCTCTTCATTCTCTGAGCGTCATAATATATTGCTTGTGCTATGTTCTCCCGTTTGTTTGATTTGTGTTTTGTCTTTTTTCTCTGTTTTTTGAATTGACTACATACACATAAAGATATGTCTCTATTTACATATAAACATGTGCGTGCATGTATACATATATATACATATATATATATATATATACATACATACATACATACATATACACATAAACATCTACTTATATACACATATGCACATAAACATCTACATAAATAATCAGTGAGGAGAGAGGGTGACATATGAAAAAGGGAAACAAAATAATTGTAGAGATGGTTGAAAAGATTAATATAAATTTGACTTGTATTTATTTAATTGGATATTTTAAAGCGTCACCATACTGGCTATCTTCGATCTATGGTGTGGTATTTATGTTTATATGCACATTGTCTATCTATCTCTCTCTCTCTCTCTCTCTCTATATATATATATATATATATATGCCTGTGTGTGTGAGACTATGTAAGTATGTATATATATATATATATATATATATATATATATATATATAAAATAAAACTTTTATTGTTCCTTCTTTGTTTCCATATTGATAGAATACGAAAGAATTTGAATCATAATGTTTCAATGAATTCCTTCTGGCTCATCAAGGAGTTATTATTTTTGTGATTTATCTTACTCCATCTGTGGTTTATATAGCGTATATCTTTTTTATATTTCTGTTTTCTTATTTCTTAGATCGGGGATTAGATTAGCGTAAAAAAGGAAATAAGGGAAAAAAGCAGCAATGAAAGGAAAGACGATTAAACAATTAAAATTTTAAATTAAAATAAAATAACCCTAAAATATTTCACGAATATTTTTCAACATTTTCTAATATTTTTATATTTTGTCTCTTTGGAAATTAAAAAAGTTAATCTTGTAAAATTATTGTTGAAGGGAAATAACAAATAAATGTAAGACCATATATAAAGAAGAAAATTGTTTTTTCAATAAAGGAAATATATAAATATGAAATTTAACATCAGCAGATTTGAAGTTTTGACAATAGCTGTGAATTAAATCATGAAATATTCCTGGCCAAAACATATAATTATAGGGAAACAATCTATAGCGAATAATTAAATTGAATGTTAGGTGTATGGTGAATTGTGAATTAGGAATAAATTAGATAAATGTATTTAATCTCAAAACAACAAGCACCACGGATAATGATGATGACAGTGATAGCAACGTCAACAGCAACAATAAAATTCATAACGGCATTGTACATGATGATGATGATGACGATGATAATGATGACGATGATGATGGTGGCCATGATGCTGATGTTGATGATGATGGTAATAGGTTAATTGTTATATTACATATTCTTCCCAGACGCATAATCTATATCTGGTCTACATTTTCATTATCAAGACCAATTTGCATTCCTCCGGCTATAATAATCACACGCTTCCTTCAGTTTTTTCTTCTTTTTTTCCGATAATAAACTAAGAATATTAAAATTGCAATAATGGTAATTATTATGGTTTTTATTATTGCTTTGGCCTGGCTAAATGGCCACGTATCTTAATTGTTTTGAACCATACATTCCCTCTCCATCAAAACTGTCCTTTCTTTGTCTCTTTTATACAAACCGACACTAGAGCATTAACTCGGACAAAGTTAGATTGGAAGTAACACTGACGGTGGTATGCTGGAAGTAAATATGCGTCCGATTGTAACTGTTTCTAGGTTACCGTCATCACTACCTAAAGAGCACAACATAGGACGGAACCACGCGAATAACTACAAAAGTAAAACTGCTATCACTTGTTCTTTGGCTTCTCTGTACTCATATGCTAGAACGCTGTGGAGGTAGTGGTATTTCACTGTCACAGATATATCTGATACCTAGATTCCTGCAGCGAAAAGGATCGGAAATTATCGATGATTCGTTGCCAGTGAGCGAAATTGATTTTAGTGAATATGGCGTGGACAGAACTATATTTACCTTTCAGGGAGAACATATCTAATTCCAGTAACCTCAAAACTACCTAAAGTAGCATCCAGTCTCACATCGGAATAACCTGTTCCTAGATCATGGTTCTCAACCAGGGTTCATATGACTTCTGGGGCCTATGTAAGATTTTTAGGGGTTTAAGTAATCAAAATAGTAAATGAACCCCTGTCCATTAAAAAAAATGTTACATAACATGTATTTATTGCATGAAATAAATAGGTTTCTTTCTGTCACGTCTTACATAGTTCAACATGTTTCCAGTCACGGAAATATATCTCGCAGCCACTTCTTTTGAAAACCTATACAAGTGAATGGTGGAAACACAAAATAGGATTTTTCAAAGAAGTATCTATAAAACTAGTTCTTAAACATCGAAATGCAATGGGGTTCACCAGAGTAAATCTGTAATCAAAAGTCTATCAACAAAAATAAAAATGGGTTGAGATTCCTTGTCCAAAATAGAAATTACGAGAGGAACTCGTGGACCTTCACTTAGAAGCCGGGCGTACAGCGCCCCAGTTCACCACCTGTGTTATTTGCTTCTTAATAATTGTTGATTCTACACTGCGTTCTGGCATTCTTTTCACCAGGTTTATTTTTCCTCGTTTAGTTCCTAGTAACAGACATCATCAGCCATCCCCACGGATGATCCGACCACATAACAGGTTGTGCTGGATTATCTGCAAATGTTTAACATATTGTATTTCTTCCTTTGTTTTATTTTGAACGTCTACATTTCTAGTATACCATCGTTTCTAATTAGTGTGTAGTTGTCCTTTGTGATTTCTATATCCTGTGCGTAAGTTTTAATGCATATTATAAGATCACATCCATCGAAATAAGATCAATCTGCTCTAAGTTTAGTATTAATTGGAATGCTGGGTGTTATATGTCATAATGTAAAGAAATTTTAGTGAATTATGATTGCAAAGATGTCTTGAATGATGCTAGGCGATTTTTCGTTCAATAAAATTTTTAAATGTAATTTAGGATGCAGTACAGAAATTCCAAATTCTTTTGTGTCCAATTTACAAAGTTCATTTCTATGTGTAAAATGTGTATAAACATATAAATTATGTAATTTTCTAGAGAATTTCAAAACGCTTTATTTGGTGGCATTTGAGCGAAAATGTTGTCGAGTTGAAAATATATTTATCGTTATAAGTGTTTCAGTGTTTGCTTTGTGCAGACGATCGACTCTTCCGTCCTCTGACCACGTTTGAATGTGCTTCTGAGAAATAGCCGCGTTTCCCACGTACACTCCACTTGGCAAGCCTTCTCTGCCATAACAGTTCTGTTTTATCTTTCTTTCCATTTTTTTATGGTTGGGCGGCATATTATATTCCGTACTGAATACCTTGAATATGTAACTTGTTTCTAAAACGATTAGATAGTATATAATGAAGATGTGGCTCTAATGTTTTGCCGTTCGTAAATGCATCTTCATTTGCTTGATCTTTGGTGGTTTATTTATTGTTACACAACTTAGCGAGCTGCAGAGAATACGAACATCTCAACGAAAAACAAAGAAACATGTAATTTAATAAGCTTTCAAATAGCTTGAAGTTGAATTTGTAGAAAGAATTAGGTGAAAATGGTTGATTAAGAAGCAGAGTTCGATTTATATTTGCGACTGTGAATTTGTTCAACAAGTGGAAGTTACAATCCTTGATGGAATCAATAAAGCGAGATGTTGCGATAATGTTTGGATGGCTTTTCTTTATCGAACTGTGTGTGTAATTTTGCTTTGTACAACACCTGTACTTAGGATAATATTGAGTTCCTTTAGCTTCATTCTCCCATTATACAGGGTTCACATTGGTTTTGTGTATGAATGACTACCCACACAAATCAACAAAAAGCAGAGATATCATACGAACCCAGCGGGAACTAGCTATTCATTGACTGTGTGGAGACCTGGAAAATTACCAGTTTCAGTTTTATAACTGTGTTGCAAGCAAAACGACTTTTCTCTATTTCCTGATTTCGATATTTTAGCATTCTAGTATCGATCAGCCAGCCTTCAGTAACACTCACTTGCTATACATGAATAGAATACTGAATAGAAGTTTGAAAGAAAACCTCTGCCTAATCATTAGACTTCGATCAAGATTTTATCAGATACCTTACAATTCTTTTCGCTCCATCTAAAGACCCAACTGATATGCATGTTCTGTATTCTTTGTCCTTAATTCTTCGGCAACAATTTGCATATAATTCACCACGTGACACGTATTTCTAAGAAGGAAAAGATTAATAGTATTTTTAATTTGTCTTCTGAACATGAAGCTAAATGTAGACAGTGGTGTGAAAACTTGATTTTTCCTAATAGAATTTATTTCAGCAAAATTACATTGATTTAGAACACAATAGAATAGCTCAGCCCCGAGATGCATTAAACGATACAAAAGATATGATAGAAACTTGATGGTTTTCTTAAGAATATTGGTTTTCGGAGAGTAATGCAAAACTATTAGAGGGAATCATAATTCAACGGAGATATGTATTATGGAATTTTAGCGCAAATATTTAAAATTATATAAACATATTTCCGAAATGAGAGTTTACTTCAGATTAGGATATTGACAATATGCAGCTGAACTACTTTCCATTCTATCCACTAACCTCTGGCTGTCACTCTCTTTCCCGATACTCCATACAAGCATATGCACATATATATACAGGTATAAGCTCACACATCTATCTATCTATCTATCTATCTATCTATCTATCTATCTATCTATCTATCTATCTCTATACATATAAATATACATACATACACACGCACGCACGTACATAGATATTGACATGACAGAAACGGATAAAACGATAGACGGATTACATGGAGATATAAACAGATAGATAGATAGATAGATAGGCACACTGTGTGGAGAGAAGCTTGCTTCCCAACTATATGGTCTTGGGTTCAGTCCCACTGTGTGGCACCTTGGGCAAGTATCTTCTATATATTCGGGTCGACCAATGATTTGTGAGTAGATTTGATAAACGGACACTGAAAGAAGCCCGTCATATATATATATGTGTGTGTGTGTGTGTGTATGTGTGTGTGTTTTTGTGTGTGTGTATGTGTATAATTATGCGTGTCTGTTTGTCACCCCGCCCCTTGTGTTTACGTCTCCGTAAATTAGCGGTTCGGCAAAAAAACCCGATAGATTAAGTACTACATTATTTACATTATTTACAATTGACGGATATTTGTCCTCATCTTGTTTGTTGTTAACACAATGTTTCGGCTGATATACTCTCCAGCTTTTATCAAGTGTCTTGGGGAAATTTCGAACCTGAGTTCTCATTCTTAAGGTATTTTTCAATGTTCTTATTATTTAGGTCACTGCCTGGACTCGAACTCGGTATCTTGGGGTTAAGAGCGCGGGCTACTAACCCCAACATTCCGTGTTCCATTCCAGACAGTGACCTGAAAAATAATAATTATGATGAGATGAGAAAGCTAATGGAAAGATGAGAAAGCTAAATAAATGGAAGCAAGCAAAGAATGATAGGTAAATAAAGAAAAGCAATAAAAAGGTCGGCGTTAAGGGAAAGGATAGACAGAGAAAAGTAGGTTTCGTGTTAATGTAAACTCATAAGCAAAGCAGGAGAGATGATAATATAACTCACATATTCGGATATGGGGGGGGGTGCAAGGTACAAAATACTGGCGTTTAAAATTGAAAGTGATCTTCTAGAAGAAAAATACGAACGATGACAGGAGTATTTCCACTTGAGAGGAGTAGTTCTTTCTTCATTAATGTATCGTACCGAATTAGTGTCTTTTTTAAAATTATCGTTTTATTTCTGTCTATTCTTTTAATTCCTTTACATTTAGTTTGAAAACAGTGAAATGTTGCTGAATCCGTGATGAACTTTACAAAATCTAAGTTAATCTTAGAATTTTTTAATGTAACATATAGTGTAACATTGTTATACTATTTTGTAGTGTAACAATGTTCATGGGATTGATGTTGCTTGAGATCATGTATAGACGGAGAGATATATAGCTTGAGATGTAACAAAATGGAGACAAAAATATGTATGTATATATGTATATATATGTGTGTGTAAACACAAAACAAAAACAGTGAGTCGTGTGCAATGAATAGGTCGTAGGAAATGCAAAGCAGATAAGATTATGTATCAAGTGTACTTTTCTGAAAATAAGATGCAAGGGAAGGAAACAGGAAAATGAATGGTACGTATTTGATGTACGTGCTTCTGCGACACGTATATACATATATATATATATATATATATATATATATATATATGCGTGTCTGCATGTTGTGTGTCTATACTTGCATATGGGCGCACGTACGAGCCGTCCTATATTTCTTCTCTATAATGAACAAAATGGCGTTGAAAAATTGAATTCCATAAAAAACTTCGTCGTCAAACAGAGGCATAAAGCTAACTAAATTTACATTTCTTATCTATTCATATAGTTTCATCCTTTACAGGAGCCAGTGCAAACATACCTACATTATATACTTACGTGCATTTTATAATTTTATATATATATATATATATATATATATATATAATGTGTGTATGTATATATATATATAAAATGTGTGTGTATGTGTGTGCATATATATATATATATATATATATATATATATATATATATATATATATATATATATATAATGTGTGTATATGTGTGTGTATATATATATGTGTGTGTATATATATATATGTGTATATATATATGTGTGTGTGTATATATATATAATGTGTATATATATATATATATATATATAAATACATTATATATATATATATACTTATTGAAAAATGACCTAATAATCAATATTTGCTGCAATGAAATCAACTCAAAAGATTAACGAGCGAATTATTATTCACAAGAGGAGGGTCTAGAAAACTACCACTTTCACAATCGGATTAACACAAATCCCCATATAGTTGCTGTTGTAGAAAATAGCACTGGCGAACCAACACCACCTGTACCACCACCACCACCACCAGCAACAATAGCAACAGCCACAGACATAATAAGAAAATATAATACCGGAAAGGACAACAAATACACTAACTAGACTTGGGAATTATCAGAATTGACAATGTGACATTCTTTTGGTTGTAGCTCTAGCACTATGTATGTACGGTAGACATACTAACAGTGAAATTAGATAAATTGCATTCTGGAGACGTCTTTTGTGATGGAATTTGAGAACAGTGTACAAATATGTAGAACGTATCTGAGAGAAACATGATATTTGTTAGTTTTTGTTAGTTTTTTTTTTATTTTGCTTATCCTACATCTGGCCTTCTGATCGATGCCAACATTAATTCTGAAAGCAATGTCTCATTTATTGATTAGTTTAACAATACAAATATGTGAGTACTTCTTTAAAGAATGTGTTCGAGACTTCATAGGTATTTCTCTGGTGAATAAATATTGCTGAGATGTGCTTAAAGTCTCTCTCTCACTCTCTGTATATATATATATGTACACACACACACATACACACTCACATATATATATATATACACACACACATATATATACACACACACATATATACGCACAGGTGGATTTGTTCGACTAAAGGCGGTGATCCAGCATGGCCGCAGTCAAATGACTGAAACAAGTAAAAGAACATACGTGCATGTATGTATAAATATACATGCGTGTGTGCGTATTGAAACGGATGTAATGAATGGACACCTATATATGTATGCGTGTGCGTTCGTGTGTGTGTGTGTGTGTGTGTGTGTGTGTATTATACAGCAGCTCTTTGTATACAAAACTTAGACGAGGCAGCAAAAGGTAGAAAGATAGAAATACCGCTGATTGTAAGTACTGGACGAAAAACAGAACGTTTGTCAGACCATGGTCGTGATGAGCATATATGTTGGTGGTGGTGGTAGTGGTGGTGGTGGTAAAGATGACTTTGGTAATAGGGAGACGTAGGTGGTGGCGTCTCAAAGGTGACGGCAGTGGTGAGGATGATTATGGTGGAGATGAGGTTGATAAAGATAACGGCTGAGATTATGATTGATGATCGAGCTAAAGTACATGGTGATGGTGGTTGTGGTCTGGTGATGGTGGTTGTGGTCTGGTGATGGTGGTTGTGGTCTGGTGATGATGAGGGTAGTGATAGTGATAATGATGATTATCATCATGGTCATGATCATGGTAATGGAGACGGTGTTGCTGGTTGGTCTTACTAGCGTTGGTCAGAAGATGCGTGGCCAGATGGAGGTAGTGATGCCATTTGGTGAAGCTTGAGAGGATGATGATCCACGTATGTTATATATGTGATGACGCTGGTCAATACGGTGTTGATCTTGGTGAAGGTGACAGTGGTGGGAGTGATGAAGTTGTTTGCAGAAGAATGTGCCAAAGTAGAAGATGAAGATGAGGAAGAAGGCGGTAGTCGTGATGCTAATGATGGTAACCACCGCCCCCGCTTATTCATCTGATTGTGATGATGATGATGATGTCGATGATGAAAACGACGATGTTGATGAAAACGATGATGATGATAACGACGATGATGATGACGACGTCGACAACGGTGATGATGATAATGACGACGTCGACAATGATGATGATGATGACGACGAAGATGATGATAACGTCGACAACAGTGATGATGATGATGACGACGTCGACAACGGTGATGATGATGACGCAGATGATGATGACGTCGACAACGGTGATGATGATGATGACGACGTCGACAACGGTGATGATGATGACGAAGATGATGATGACTATCACTATGATGATGATGATGACGACGACGATGAGCACTATGATAAGGGAGAAAAATATATTCAAAGACGTGGTAGTGGTGTTGTTGAGGCAAAAGTTCGAATTTAGAATAATGATGAAGTCTAAGCAATAAAGAAAAAAAAAAGACCATTAAAAATAAGCTCTAAGACCATTAACTGGGTAAATGGTAGAGCTGGTGTTGTAATAGTGCGATATCTGATACGCATTCATAGAAAAACACGTACAGAAACTCAGACACAAACGCACATAAAAAACAAGTACATAGATACGGCTTTCTAAGATTTCCCGAAGTTAATCGGTCAGTAGGTAATTTACAATACTGGCATCCATTACGTGCAAACCAGTGCCATCTCGACACATATTGATGTTTTAACGAGGCTCCTTATTGTAGCTTATATTCGAAAATATGGTGAGATGACTGTACAGTTTCTTTATTCATGAACTAGTGCGGATATTTAAAAGCAACAGACTGATCATTTAGTGGTCATAGGTATTCCTCATTATTTGGGGTGTCACATTATTATTGATATATTTTCTAAAAGATTATATGAACCTCAACATGTGTATACTTGAGGATCCATTCCTCCATTAATCATAACCTTCTCGCATGAGGTCAACATTATATATATATATATATATATATATATATATAAACAATACATTCAAAAGAGATATCTTAAGAATCCAATCACTACTACCATCGAAGTCGCACTTGACTATTTAATATCCTACTACTATTGTAGCACTCCGGCATTCTTTTCTTCTTCTAAAGAAGACATTGTTGGAAAGAATTTAAGTATCATGACAGTCATTTTATCTCTACCAAGAATTCACAACGACCTCGAACCCACAAGAATAAACAAGAGAGACAGAGACAGGCAGAAACAAGGAAAATGCCCCTTGTATTTGAATACTATGCAAATATCCTTTTAAAAAACATTTTAATTTTTCCAAAATTTAATTGTTTTCCATAATGGGAGTTAAAAAAGTCTCGATGACCGAAACCGGTACTGAAATGTTTTTTATTAAATAATTTTAGCATTTTCCACCTTCACTTTTTCTCCATATATATATATATATATATATATATATATATATATATATATATATATATATATATATATATATATATATATATACACGTGTGGATGTGTGTGTATTATATAGATATTTAGCATTTTATGTATCATAATGTAAATACGCCATGATTTACTGCAGTATTCGTCCGGAGAAAATATCTCCAATGGACGTGCTACGTTTAAAAGTAAAATATACCTGAGAGAGACGTAAGTCGTCCCAGCAGCAAACGGCAAAAATGTTACAAGCTTGTATTCCTCGTTGGGTGTTTACAATTTCATCGTGCGTTATGGACGCTCACACACATTGGAAAAGCCCTATCATTCAGGGATTCCGAGGCTAATCTATAAACACAGGGGATTGCTGTCAATAGAAACTTGGCAAAATTCGAAAGAATTATTTCAGCGCTCATAGAATACTTGCCGTTGTAGTGCAACAGAAACTTTAAGCCACTTAGGCTATAGTTACTTATTTACAGCCATGAGTCCCTGTGAGTGTATTTATACTTGGTGTTACTAGCAAATAGAACTCCCGAGGGGCAGGTAAACCAGTGTTAATTGGAAAGGAAATCAGATATGCCTGGTAAAGAACAAGTTCTTGAGTCAGGTTCACATAGTCTTCACTTCTTATAACTTATGAAATGTTCTTGTTTTACAAAGTAACTACTTTAGAAATATTTTAACGATGCTAAGCACCTAAAGTAAAGCTTGATTTAGATGACATAATAATTTAAGTATCGCTAGCGACCCTCAATTACCAACCGATGCAAAGTCATTAGAATATTTTTAATTGCAATTTAGACAAAATAAGGTTCTTTTCATTAAGCTCTTTATAAGTTTCATAGCAAAAGAGAACGTTGATAAATTCGTTCCCCAATCAATGCAGTATTGAACATGATGCAAATCAATTAAAATTGGATTACAAAAAGACATTCATTTTCTTGAGACATGAGTCATCAACAGACGCAACTTTCTCTCTGCTTTTGTCACTAAACTTGAATAATCAAAGGACAAATATAATAAATATAAAATGAAAATGTTGAATATTATAATGAAATTATTATTATTATCATCATCATTATTATTATTATTATTATTATTATTATTAATATTATTATTATTATTATTGTTGTTGTTGTTTTTGGTGTGGCTGTTGTTTTCTTTTTTATTTTTTGTTACTATGATAATAATGATAATGTTGCGAGTAGTGATAGTAAGACGGTTCAAGAATAAATAAACGAGGGATATAGAAACAGTGCGTGTGTTTATTATTCGTATAATGACCCACCCATTATACATAAAATAATGTTTTCTTCATTATTCACAAAGCGTTCACACACACATACACACACACACGCACTCACACACACACACACACACACACACACACACACACACACACACACACAAATATATAGGACGATAGTACGAGCAATTACATGGAACAACCTGCAGAAAGAATAACAGTGACAGAATTTCAAACAATGAATAATTTCGTTGGCTACTCGTAGAAACCGCTCGAAACCACGGTCACCCTGACCACTAAGGCTTCTCTCAGTCTACTGGCGCATGCTCAATAGTCCAGTTCACTTGCCATTCTTATCCACCTTTCTATAAATTTGAAGCACTTCTTTCTTTCCCACCGAGGTCAAACTTGCTTTCATCCATCCAGGATCGATAAAAGAAAGCCCCACGAAAAACGCCGCGCTCGATATAATTGACTTACCATCCGCGCTTCAAGGCTGCTGGCCTTGTCCCTTGATCAGAATTCGTTAGATTATTATTTTAATTTCCGTTGAGGTCAACTCCGACTTTCATCATTTCGGTTCAATAAAATAAAGTAGCACTCACGAACTGATCGATGATTTAATCACCAATAACGGCCCACCACCAGACACAAACATACACACGCACACACACACATACACACACGAAGGCACAAAAACACACACATGCACACACACACACACTCACACACACACACACACACACACACAATAGAAAATGTGGTTTGTGCCTATGTTAGGACGTCCAACAGTAGAAACTATGTCAAAGCAGATATTGGAGCTCGACGCAGTTCTCTGCCTCATCGAATCCTGCTGAATCATCAACTCATGTAAGAAGGACGCAAATTAACGATGACGATTATGACAACCACGATGCTGATGATGATGAGCAGGAGGGGGAGGATTGTCGTTGATTTTTCCCGTTGTTATTACTGTTGTTACCCCCACCCCCACTGGATGTATTATCTCTTTTTGTTTCAATA
>NC_142936.1:8397328-8419828 GCF_046866305.1 Octopus bimaculoides
AGTGGTGATATTTCATTTCCATGCTGGGTTCTTTTCGGAGCGTTAGGACACGCATCCTTTTCCTACCACACTACACACACCCGCGCCCATAACAAACCGCTGAGGACCAAGTGGTAGATCAAGAGGAGCCCTATTATATAATATCCATAGTCTGAGTTAGAGACGCTTGGGAATAAAGACGGGAACTATAATGATGGTTGCTTCTCATGCAACCTTATAGATGAAGTACCTGAGCTGGCTACCCACCAAAACCTCCTCGGAAATAGACGGTGGAGCAGATCTGTGTGGTTGAATGGATACGCTACAAGATTTGGAGACCTCGCTCAGAAATTGATCCGTGGAGTGAT
The DNA here is from genome assembly GCF_046866305.1 of Octopus bimaculoides. Taxonomy (NCBI): domain Eukaryota; kingdom Metazoa; phylum Mollusca; class Cephalopoda; order Octopoda; family Octopodidae; genus Octopus; species Octopus bimaculoides. The sequence goes on from NC_142936.1 coordinate 8,397,676, forward strand.
CAGGCGCAACGTCAAACGAAGTGCTTTGCATAGAAACATAAAACAACGCCCGGCTCAGGAATCGAAGCAGCACAATCTTGACATCATGAGTGCAACACCCAAACAGCAAAACCACGAGATTTCATAAACAAAAATTAATATACATACATACATACACACATACATACATACATACATACAAATGTGTGTGTGTGTGCGTGTGCCTTATAGAAACAACACACTTGAACACACACACATACAGACGTATCCATACATATGTGTGTGTGTTTGATTGTACACAAGTATTATATATATTTATGTATGTATGTCTTTATATATATAATCACAATATTTCCCTCCGACATATATATATATATATATATATATATATATATATATATATATATATATATATATATATATAGATAGATAGATAGATAGATAGATATAATAGATATATAGATATGGATGGATGTATTGACAGGTAGACAAATAGATAAATAAATTGAGAGGGCTCGATCAATTCTTAATTAAATAAAAATGCATTATTATAACTTGAATTTATTTTATGGATACTGTTATATTGATGTGCAAATGGAAACATGGAAAGTGAATTAAAAAATGTCTCACTAAATTTAGTTCCTATTGTATCATATATATATATATATATATACAAACATAGATAGATAGATAGATTTGTGAGAGTTTGTATGTATGTATATAAGATCCGGTCTGGTTGTGTGTTAAAAAGTTTGCTACATGATGCATGCTTGCGGGTTCAACCCCACTGCGTGACATCGTGGTCAAGTGTCATCCTCAAGAGGCCGGGTAAACCAAAGCCATGTGAGTGGGTTTAGTAGGCGAAAGCAAAAAGATATATATATATAGTGTGTCGGCACATGGTCTAGTGGTTAGAGTATTGGACTCCCGATCTAGCAATCTTAATTTCAATTCCTAGACGGGTGGCCCGTAGTGTTCTTGAGCAAAACACTTCATCTCGTATTGCTCTGCAATCACTTCCAACACCTGACGCATGGTACACCATTCACTTGTTCAGACAACGTCGATTTGATGTAGGGAGTGAGCTAATGTACAGCATATAGCTTTGATCACTATAAACAAATACTTTGTGCCAGTCATTTGGCCTAAAATTGAACGTCCATACGACGTTTTCAATAGGAGAGACCATCATATCTGTATACATACAGACGCACATATGCACATACATATATTTATAGACATATGTTTCTATAGTTAGTTATTAATCAAAGCATACAGTATTACAGAGCCATTTCAGCTGATCTTACCAATCGATTTCCTACTGTGTGGGCTAAAATGGATCTATAATGCTGTATATTTTAATATAGCAATGTTACTGACATTATTTTCAGTGATATTGTTAGCAATATTATTTATTGTATCAAGCATGAGCTGGCGAAATTGTTAGCAAGTTCAGGAAAATGCTCAGCTGCATTGCATTCGTCTTTACGTTCTGATCCCAAATTCCGTCGACGTCGACATTGCCTTTCGTCCCTTTTGTAGTCGATGTAATAACCTTTTCCTCCCCTGTGAAATTTTTGGTCTTGCGTCGAAATTTGAAAACAATCATACTTATTGCATCAGACAGCGATCTGTTTAAATCGTTAGTAAGCCGGACAAAATACTTAGCGGCATTTCGTCCGTCGCTCCGTTCTGACTTTAGATTCCGACGAAGTCGACTTTGTCTTTCCTGCTTCAGGGATCGATAAAATACGTACCAGCCAAGCTTTAAGGTCAATGTAATTAACTACTTCCCTGTAAATTGCTGGCTGTTTCCCAAATTGTAGGCCAATATTATTTATTTTATGAAGATATAATTGTATATATAACTATTTAGCATTACTTCCATCATATAGAAGTGCTCCATTTGTATTCCACGAGTAAAGTAATTCATTCAATATTTACAAAGCATTGAGAGTTTCTACGGTGTAATTTGATTATAATGATACAGTTATGAATTGGCGAGTAACTCTGTTAAAAATTCCTTTAATGAAGACTTTATACTGGACCACGGTTAGTGACCTGCAGTGATTTTACGTTTATTCAATATCCTCGTATTGAAAGGTAAACGAGTTATTGCAGAGGAGGTTTTCACCTGATTAGTCCCAATTCAAAAACCCTTAGGTCATTTGATATTGCTGCAAGAAAAACATTCTATGACATATTGTTTAATTTATTTGACCATGTTATGATGTTCGCTGCGACAAGACAGGCACACGCCATCTCATACACACACACGCACGGTGACACACTCATATAGATTTATGCTTCGTTTTATGTATAATTATATATTAATGCAGTCAAACTTAAATTAAAACTCAACATTTAAGTATTTGTGCATACATTCTTTATATATATATATATATATATATATATATATATATATATATATATATATATATATATATATATATATATATATATATATATATATATATATATATATATATACAAAGACCCTGTTGTTGATGATGGAATTCCAATGAAGGAGCCTTGGGTCGAGGTTAGAGACGGGCTCTTTCTCTATTGGCAAGAAATCTTGACATAAAACTAACCCACATGGTTCCGTCTACCAAATCCACTCACAAGGCTTTGGTCGGCCCGGGGCTATAGTTGAAGACACTCGCCCATGGTTCCACTCAGTTGTTATTGTTATTTCAGCCATTTCAACGGTCTGTCTACGCTTCCCTAAAACTGCTCTAAGTATAAGATATAACATTTTAGATATTATCTCACTTCGTTGATTACGGTACGTTTTACACTACAAAGCCTGCTGTATAGTACATAGAATAACAAAGTGTGGTATTTAAACTCTTCTTAAGTTTATTTACTGTAGTATGTTTCTGTTGGCTCACGTCCAACATTGAGACTGCATCTTGAATTTGTCTCATCACCTGCTTATTTTCTTTGTTCTGCTATTAGAAACAGTCTAAACCGTCGTCATCGATAATCTATTGTAGATCAACGTAAAGTCCATTCGCTGAAAAATAATATTTGTTTTATGTTGGTTATATGTCATGTGTTATCGTGTGTTCGTTGTTAATGAACTCCCATCTCATATAGATACATATGTCGGTGAGAAGGAGTTGTGTGAGTGTGTGGTGAGCACTTAAATAGATAGTTACACACACACACACACACACATAGATATTTGTGCGCGTGCGTAAGCGTGTTCATGCGTGTGTGTGTCAATGTGCTTGTATCTGCAAAATTTGTGTTTGAATTTTCGTGTATGTATGTCAACGTTTGTGTCAGTACGTTATCTATATTATTTTTTTACATGAATATACTTTTTATGTGCATAGCTGACAAATACGTGTTTATATATACCCCAAAATACACACACACACACACACACACACACACACACACACACACACACACACACACACACACACACACGTGTGTGTGTGTTCAGAATGCGTGTGGACATAGTAGCTCGTGAATGTAAGTTTATGAAAAAAATATCCAATCGTGACGTAGGCGGGAAAGTAAATTATATATTGCAGCTGTTTCCGAAAGGTTTAGAGAAAAATAAATATATCAGCCAACCAAATTAGACACGGACACTCACATCGATACAATCGCAGATTCGAAGCGCAAACACGTTTCGAATACTTCATGTGTGTTTGTGTATATGTATGCATTTATGTGTGTGTACGAGAGAGAGAGAGAGGAGAATGTGTACGTGTACGTGTAGAAAGGAGCGAAAGCAAGAGAAAAGAGCGCGCAGGATACGTCGTGGCATTTAGATAATTTTGTATGTGTGTACATATCTATATATATGTATATTGTATGTATATACATTGTTCAAATTTTCACAGACGTCAAAATAACCTCCTACCGTCCAGGTACCAGTGTGTTAAATGCTAGGAAAACCACACATCCAAAAGAAAGGTTGTTTGTTACTGGATGGTGTGTTTCTATTTGTCAGTTACCGTAACATGATGGGGCTATCAGACTGACGACAGATGTGTTGTTGGGGCCACTGGACGTTGAGGAGTGATTGATCTGACGAATGAGCAACAACTCATACAGCAGAAATGAATCGTCATTGTTGCTTCCTCTAGAAATGTCTGTATTTTAAAGTAATTGGTAAGATGTTCCGGTATTGTATGAAAGTTGTCCAGACCCACACTCTACAACTGTCAGAAAATACAGCAAATCTGGACTCATCAAAGGACATGACAGTGTCCCAAAAGGCTAGTGGCTTCTCCTCCATCTCATTGGCCAAATGTTTTTTCCGCTTGATATTGGCTGCTCAATCAAGTGGCTTCCTTCTTGCTGCTCTGTCTTGTAACCAAGTTTGTGGAGATACCTTACAGCTGACGGTAACGTGTTCTGCTACGTCAGAGGACCTACAACGAGGATTATCCTTCACATTTCTATTAACAAAAAAAAGGGTTCTTTTAAAGGACCTGGTCAACCTCGACGAGGTGATATGGATTACTTCCCATCTCTGGTGAATTTCACAATCACTGTATTAACTCTAGAAAGTGGGATTCCAAGGTTTTCTGCGATTTTACGTTAACTACGTCCGCTTTCAAATTGACCCACATTACGGCCTCTTTGAAATTGTAGCAGTTCCATGACTTCTTTTTTACATGGCATGATTAAACAGTCACATACAGAATCTGAAACATAAAAATATCAATTAATAAAAAGTATAAACCTTTACAAATTAGAATAAACATAGAACGCTGTTTTATGGCGCGTATGTTTACTTCTGTCACGTCTATGTTGTTATAGTTGAAATGACTGGGACAAAACACGAATTTGAATGTTTTTAAAATATTAGAGAACCAGCAGCTCAAATTTGAAATCCTTGCTTAATATTATAAAAAGTTACCTGGGGCAACATGTTTGTATAAATGACTTGTAAATAAATATTCCAGTCCCAAATGCTCTATGCCTACGAAAACACATTTGTTAATGGTCATCTAGACATTTAGCCTTAACTTTCGGATAATACAAGCTCATTTATACATCCTTTTTCTGACACATAACAGATAAGATTATATCACGACATTTATCCATTTAAATGATACTTCTAATGACGACAAAGGCATTCGAAACGATAGCTAACTGCCTGGTTCATAGACTTAGAATACGAGGAAAACGAACCATCGAAGTAGAGACGCACAGATGCGTTATTTACAATCTGAACGGTGATTGTACTTTTATTTGAAATCCGATAAGAGCATGCTCACTGAGTTCATTTGATAAACGACTGCCCTAGACGGTTTTTACTACTTAATTCATAATTACAGACACACGCCGCACGCGCTCACATATGTATGTGCTCACATGTTTCTTTGTAGCTATGTATGAATGCGACTATATTTTAGTACGCTCACTCTATGATATAGATGCGTGTATACATATAGAAGTTAGCTAAAAAAAAATGTGAAGAATATTAGATATTCTCCCATTCTCTTTATAATTTAATATCTAGAGACTAAAATTACGCATAATTTCTTTCCTCTCTAGGGACACCCCTGATTCATATTTGTATTAATTCTTTCCTATAGCTTTTATTTATTTGTCTTTTGATTTCTATTTTGATTTTCTGAGACACAGTTCTCCAGAAATATTGAGAGTTATCGAAAATTGGAACGATTACATTTAAATCTAAAATGAGAAAATCCCAATAACAAATCAATATTAACCATACATTTGCATTTATGGCACAGTATGACGGTCTTTCATAGTTATCTATGTGGTTTATTATATTTGGCGAATTCACTGCAGCCTAGTGTTTTCGATTTATTGACCGACTAATCATTCATAAACAACGCTTTTCTGCTTTCTGAGGAGAAACGAAAATTTAGTTTAACATTCCTCAGACAATTTGCATATTCAATGACGATGCGTACCTGGATTTCATTTCAGTAATTTCTTCCTTTTCATCTATTTTTAACTTATAATATTTGACTTCCTTCATTTTGTACTAAACGCTTTAGGCAATGTTGCATCTTTCTGGCACATTTTTCTTACGTTTATTTCTCTTTCAATAAAATTATCTAAACGATTTCATATCAAAACTGTAAAAACATTGACACCACTTACATAATTACATTACCAATGTCTTGAATGATAGTCTCAACCAAGTCTATGAATTCCATCCTTTAGAATAGCAAGAAAAGAAGAATCTACACATGCATTTACCTCCTGCGAATCTTATATGTCTAGTAAATAAATTTTGTTGTTGAAAATATTTTGCGACTGACAAACATGAAAATCTGCCAAGCGAAACATTACTCCGATACTTTCTGATTTACGGAAACGATACATCAATTACATACCCGTATGTTGACTAATAGCCGACAACATAGATTCTTCTCGGAAGGAAGTTGCGATGGCCTTTTGAATTTAGATGTTTTTAAAAGGAAATTTGTGATACTTTGTTTTATTCTATTCACGACTTAAAATAACTTATTTCATTTCATTTATCGATATGTCAGTGTTTATATATAAGTTGTCATTTGCTGTCTCTGGTTTCTCTTTGTTCATTGTTTGTACACACATACACGCACATATAATATAAAATGTATAAACATGATGAGTAAAGCACCGGCACAGTATCGATTACCTGTTGTTATTCGTAGATTTATTGCAGGAACTTCGTAGTGGTGGTTGGGGTAATAGTATTAGTAAAATAGGAGATAGAATGTGCAATAGATTTTATTGGGTACAACAGATGTTTCGACCTGTTCTACGTTTCTCCAGGTACATCAATAAAGAGTCTCTTTCTTGAGTCGGCTTGCGTCAAATTCGAGAATGAGTAAAATCAGAGAAAAATTATTGAAACATAAAAAAATTCAAATATGAACGTGGAAATTATACATTCTAGTTTAGAGAAAATGACTTAATGAGGTTTCACTGTTGTTACTGTGAAGAGAAAGAAAAGGATGTAGAAGTTGAAAGGAAGATAATATTGGGTTGTACGGAAAGTTCGTACCGATCTATAGTAGCTTACCTTTCGACTTATTTGCCATGAAAACACCTCACTTCTGGAAGAGGGTATTTTCAAGTTAAAGGAAAGATGGAAACGCATTGTGCCACAAAATGATTCATATTTGGTTGATTAAAAATGTAATGGCAAGTATTTATTGACCTTTTTCTTTCCTTTAAAAATCGGCACGAACTTTCCGCACAACTCAATACTTCCTACATGGTTTAGTGTATTCCAGAACGATTCTAGATTCTCATGGATGCACAGCCGAAGCGAACAAGATCACACAACAAGCGCGACTGTTGCTGTTCGATTCCACTCCAATAATTATCGGTAGTGCGTACACCAATACTTGGAGCTAGTTGGAGTTTTGATGTTACAACCATTTATGAATGCATATATTTCTTTTATTAGCTTGAATCGAGTGGTAGCGATAGTGTTTCTAGGATGTTGTGTATATGTGCAGGTACTTAGGTTTGCTTTTATGCAGTAACACGAGAAGTCAGCATTAAATCTCGCTGTTCATTTTATTCTCGCAGGATGTTTATCATTTCAGTTATTTTACTTTCGTTGACGAAGTGGTATTTAAATGTAGACAATAGTGAGTAGTGTTGTGAACTAAATGGTGTACGTTGGTGTCTATTTAAATTTGCCGCGATGAGCTTAGGGGCTCGCCATATATTGCTTGTATACCTTTATGTTTGGTTTTCATTTATCCAAATGAAACATACTGAAACTTCTTCGGCAGATGAAGATCTCTTATGTTTACAGTGGATGGACATATATACACGAGACCATGGTTGATGTTTGCTTTATGTTATTGCTTGATTTAAAAAAGAATCTGCTAAACTGTAAAAGTGTTCCCAATAAAAGAGAATTCTATTGACATATTAAGGAACTTTGAGGCAATTGTAAAATTTGTTAGTTTCCAACGATGAAAGATCTGTTAGGGTTAACAATACTTTGGCCACTTACAGATACACACGCATGCATACATATGCATATACATATATGAACACACATATATACACTCATACGTACATAAATATACATACGTATATATATATATTTATTTATTATGATTATTTGTTTATATAATTGTATGTTTATGAGGCAATAGGTTAATGTGTTTATCTCTTTATGAGCGTAAGTATGTTTAATGTTTTTACAAATGCTGTCCCTATATACTCGTTCTTACTAGTGAGTTCCAAATTTGTTATGAGCATCTATTAAATAAATCATCTCTCTTTTGCCTTTTATGGTCGCTAATCTGAAGCTTAAAGAGATAAACATTTACATTTTTCCAAATCAATCTCTTTGTTGGACTTGGCAACAGCTGCAGGATGCGTCTCTCCATTTTTCGCTTCTAACCCTCCACATCCAAAACTATCTCTGTATCCTTTTGGCTCGTTCTGTTTCTTCTCACCACTTTTTCTCTTTCTTCTTTCTTTCATTCTCGCTAGTCGATGAATGAAACGTCTATTGGTCTATTATCTCGCCAGCCATATATTTTGATTTCAAAGCTAATGCCATTGTTCCTGTATATTCCAAAGTTTTCGACTCGCAGGAAATATGACACAGTTTCCAACCCTGCTTTAGCAACTTTATTGTATTTAGCGATCATACAAAAAAAAAACGGTAATTATAGTTAATGACAAAATGTATTCAATTACTAAATTCTTTAAAAAAATCTCTCGAAACTTTACGTGATAACGTCATTCCATCCATCATACAGAAGTATTTTGAAATATTGTATATATTTACAATACAATAAAAAGTAAAATAAATAAATAAATAAATGCGCACTTTTAAAGCCTAGCCAGGCTCATGGGCCCGGTTTCCTGGTTTCAATGGCGTATGTGTTCCCCAGCTGAACAGGACGCCAGTCCATCGCAGCGTTACTCATTTCTGGCAGCTGAGTGGACTGGAGCAACGTGAAGTGAAGTGTTTTTTCTCAACACAACGCGTCGCCCGGTCCAGGATTCGAAACCATAATCTTACAGTCATGGTGCTGACACCCTAAACACTAGGCTACGCACCTACACACAATAAGAAGTAACATTCTGTAATTTGAGTTTCGAATCCACATTAGATGTGTTTAATTTTTATAATTATAGGATGATTTTTAATAAAGGTCCCCAATGATGCTGATGCCCAATCAACATATAGCCACAAATTATATAAGCGTAATACATTCCATGTTAAATAGAAACGAACTTCCCAGATCACACAGAGAAATGTTTAAGTTTCATCCGTTTCAGATGTTTCTTTTCCGATAATAATTTTGAGTCCCCCAGATTATACATAAACGAAATATCATTGGTTAATATTCCTGACCTGAATTGGGCGGCGAACTGGCAGAATCATGATGGATGAATTGCTTAGCGGCAATTCATCCATCATTACGTTCTGAGTTCAAATTCCGTCGGGGTCGACTTTGCTTTTCACTCTCTCAGAGTTGATAAAATAAGTACCAGTTGAGCACTGGGGGTCGATGGAATCTTCTTTTCTCTTCCCTCGCACTTGCTGGTTTTGTGATAAAATTTAAAGCCAATATTATTGATCTGAGTAGGACAGCGAGCAGGCACAATCGTTAGCACGCCGAGCTAAATGCTTGGCGGCATTTTGTCCGTCTCTACGGTACCGAGCTGAAATTTCGTCGAAATCGGCTTTGCCTTTCCTCCTTTCGGGGTCGACTAGCACTGGCACAAAGCTAGCAATTTGAAATCAATGTTGCTGATCTGAGTATCAATTTCTTTTTGCTAGAAATATATAAAAAATATTGAGAAAATGAGAAAATGAATGAATGGGCATACTTTAAATATATTGCATGCTGTAGTAGTAATCACCAGTTCCAACGACTTCCCGCCACTTACACAATTGATGGTCATTCAGAGATCTTTGACTATTTCGTGTTGTAAAGAAAATAGATATTTATGTATAAAATAAAAAATGTTCAGTACAAAAAATGAACACTTATGGAGCCGAGCCTCTGATAGAATCTCTGCTTTTATAAAAAGCTATTCTTATTTCCTATAATTTTCATTCATCATCCTCTATCTAAGTTCCAGATGCCTAGGGATATATAAAGGATCCTCATAGATTTTTCGCTTGAACTGAGACAAAAAAGGTGCTTTGATTAGGTTCATTATGTTTCATATTAAAAATATAGGTTAATTATATTTGTTAGCATTTCAAATAAAATGTAAAACTCACTGAATAATTTCATTTCTTTAGATTTACTATTTGACCAAATGGCAAATTAGCGCTTAGATAACCGTATTACAATGACATTTTCGAGAAAAACAATTACACAATACATACAACCCAATATAAACAATAACACTACTTATTTGGTGATTTGTCTCATTCAAACTTACGTGAAAGGCCGTTTTACTGTATAGACAAGATGAAGGTGTTTACAATAGTGTAGATTTTGGAAAATTGAATCGGCTCCGCTAATGAGAAGAAAATTTATTCAATGAATCATTAAGAATCAAATATAACATAATTTAATTTGCATAACTTCGTATCTCGGTTAATAAGTGTTCTGCTGCTAATGATTTCTAACAGAAGAACAGGTTGCATATGTAAGAAGAGGAGTGCGGCTGATTCTGTCGATCTGGGTTCAAGTGATATTATTGCCGCTGGATGGAGAAAAAATAAAAATCAATATCGGAATCATTGCAACACTTAGTGCATGAAGATAGGGCAAAATAAGGCCGTTTGCCCTCTCAGCCATTCACACTCCCACCTAATTTTTTGTTATTAATACAATTGACAAAGGAATGAAAATTACATAATCGCAATCCTTAGTCTTCAAAACTATGGCACGCTATTTAGCTTGTGTAGAAAAAATAAGTCATAAATGATAGAAACAATTAAGTAAAATTTCCTCATCAGATGTACTGGTCAGGGCTTGTAGCCAGGTGGTAAGGTTGTTGTACGCAAATTTGTGGTTTTGATTCGTGGGGTGGCAGTGCATTATGTTCTTGAGCAAAAATAATCACTTCATATTGCCCCAGATCACTCAACTGTAAATAAGTGACCCTGCAACTGACTGGTATCCCGTTTTGGGTAATGTTATGAGGCCGTCCGGTTGTTGATAATGATCGCTTTGCTTGTACAGAAATATGATGCATATATAATAAAATCAATTAGGCTAGTTTTCTGAATCAAATCTATATTGGTCAGTTCTATATTTAAGAGATGTGGAATTATTTACATAATTTACATTTGACGGATATTTGTCCTCATCTTTTTTGTTGTTAACACAACGTTTCGGCTGATATACCCCCCAGCCTTCATCAGGTGTCTTGGGGAAATTTCGAACCTGGGTTCTCATTCTTAAGGTACTTTTCGATGTTGTTGTTCTTCTTCTTATTATTATTCAGGTCACTGCCTAGAATCGAACTCCGAATCTTTGGGTTAGTAGCCCGCGCTCTTAACCACTACGCTATATTGGTCAATAGACGAGGGAGCGTAGTGAGTCGATGACAGAGCGAAATGGTGCTGGTCGTTGAAATAATGAGTATACACATATTTGACTACGTATTCATCTGTCTAGTTATTACTTTATTTTCCACGCACTTCTGTATCGTAAGTGAATACGGCACATAAGACACCTGTCTTTAAACTATAGATCAGCTAAAGATATATTTATAATGCTTGGTATTAGTAAAATCAAAGGCAAAAATAGATACAGAAGAATTGTATTCAAAACTGAAACTTGCACAAACGCCTGGGGTTGAATAACTATCTAATTATTCTAATTAAAGTTTAATACATCGGGTCAACTTCAATGTATGAAATTATCCACATAATTGGCAATAGACGTATTTCGTTAGTAATGAGAACACATCTGTGTCTCTGTAAAGTTTTTAACAGTCCTTACTGTACTTTCTCTACCTCTGTCTCACCCTTTCTTTCCCAAACGCTACACACATTCGCGCGCATACACACGCACACTCTCACACACTCACACATCTATATACATATATTCAGACATTTGTCTCTACTTGCATATACATGTGTATATTTATATAAAAGAATTGTCTATCTCACTGTCTGTCACTTTGTCGCTCTGACTGTCTGTCTGATACTGCCTACCTGTCTGTCTCTCTCTTTCTCACTTTCTCTCTCTCTCTCTCTCTCTCTATATATATATATATATATATATATATATATATATATATATATATATATATATGAATAGACTGTCAGTTAGATTGATTGTTAGACAGACAGACAGATTGATTGATAGATAGAGAGATAGAGATGATGACGACGAACGGACAAACACACAGTCACTCAGATAGACATACAGACAGATAAACAGATAGATACAAAGATTAGACAGACATAAAGACAGACAGCTCGAACGATCCATCGATAGATAGATAGATAGATAGATAGATAGATAGATAGATAGATAGATAGATAGATAGATAGATAGATAGATAGATAGATCTTGCCTATTTATAACAGTAAATAAATAGCATGAAATGGAGACGGCTAATCAGTAAGATTGCAATTCATATTAAAGAAGACAGACGATGATATAAAGACATATAGAAAGTTATTTGAACACTAATCTTAATAACACTAACTTCCCAGTACACTTTTAAACCTAAAGAATCTAAAAATCTAAAATCACCGATTAAATCTATATTAAAATATATAATTTATTTATAGTATACAATATCTTTGCTGCTGGTTGCCTTTGATATTATGTGTTCTACCGTTGTTCTTATTTTTTGAACCTATATGTATATTCACGTTTTAAAATGTATATGCGTAGAACGATAAGCGTATGTAAAGAGACATTTTTTTTTGTCCATATATGAATATAAATGTTCTAAATCTTATGCATAAAAATACAAATACGCATACATACATATACGTCTATATATCTGCATTTATGTATATATACTTACACACACACACACACACACACACACACACACACACACACACACACAGACATATGTCTATGTTTGTAAGTACAAATGCAATCTTACCGAAAAATAATAATGAACTCGAGTAATACACATAAGTGTTTTACAAATAATTGTTTCATGAATATTTCCTTAAATGTATTTAAAATCAAAACATTCATATACATACATACACACACACATATATATATATATTTACAGAAAAAGGGAGAGAAAGCTATTTTATATATGCACACATGCATAAGTATGCTTGTGTATATGTATACACATGCATGTCTATGTAGTTGTGCGTACTTGTATGCATAAAGATCGTATCTTCACTGAGTCTACATAAACAAAATTTTAGTATTATTTCTATTTAAATATATCTTACGTTTATATAAATATATATATATATATATATCAAGGAGGTGCCGTCTGGGTAGGCAAGGTAGGCAGTGCCAACCCTGAATAAAATAGACTGGTAGTAAAATTTTCCTTTTATGACAAAATATGCACCTAATTCAATAAAATTATGACACTTACTCTGTGTACTATCCACAAAATGCAAAGATTCTTATTACATACGGTTACCATTGAATACAATATGATACATTATACATGACACATCGTATAGGTTTACGGAGAAAGAAAATGGTGTACGTTGTTAGAAATATAGTCCAACTCACGTTATCGGTTTTTAACCCTAGCTGAGTAGCGTAACCTAATGCTTTATAATTATTCAATCATTATGTAGAAACTCAGATACAACACGTAGTTTTTATTCCAGTTGGCTTTAACGTTAAATGTAAATTTAAGACACCAATTTATTCTTGAAAAAGTTCGGAAAGCTCCATTAATGCTGTTCCTATTACCACAATATGCAATTTAATTGCACGTTGCACACACACATGCATATATATATATACACTTATGCAGATACGTATATGTAAATTAAAACATTAAGGTTCGATTACATACAAACCTACAAGCATATATATATATATATATGTATGTATGTATGAACGTTAACACGCACCTAACATTATTAAACACTACAATTTTTGTTTATTTATGATAAATATCTTCAAGGAATATCTTTATCAGACACGTTTATCATCCATTTGTAGCCTTTTGTTCTTTGTTTTCGTTCTCACTACTTAATTTGTCTTTGTCGCTATTTATTTCGCGTTCACCATTTGCTAACCAGCCTGCTCATGCACATTAACCTTATTAAATATTTTGAAATAGGACAGAGACGTGACAAATAGAGAAGACATGATGGAGAACTGTTTAACTGGAACAGATAGGAGACATCGTAGTAAGACCTCGTAGTAAGATAAGAAAATGAGTTGGGAAGAAAAATATGTTAACAAAAATCATTTATGACAAACCTGACTCAAAAGAAAATACGTTTCATGTAAATATTGGGTGAAAAAAAAAACATTGGATAGAGAATATAGACCTTGTAATAAAGACTAGACATCTGTTGTTCTACCCTTGTAGCTAAGATTAGGTATCTGTTGTTGGCATGTATATATGCACCATACAACGGAACATCACGTGTATGGAACTTATGCCTTGAAGAAACCTTGGAAATCATAACATCAAAGGAAGATGCGATACATAAATACTCTGAGGTGATCATATCATGTAAACATAAAATAAAACATCGCTATTGAAGATTGTGCGTGAGTGTTGATAATGGCGTCTGGTGTGGGTGCTGAAAAGTGTTCGGTGCTGGTGTGTTTGAAGTGGGGAGGTGTTCGTGGAGGGTGTAATGGTGTGTGAAGTGAGTAACGAGTTGATAGTTGTGTATGGGTGTTTGTATAGTGGTGTGTGAGGGGAGGGTACCGAGGTAGGCGGTATGCAGGTGTATAAGTGAAGGGGGGCAGTTGGATGTGGGATGTGTGTGGGATCCGTGTGGGGTTGGTGTCATATGAAGAGAGGTAGTGAGTTGAGTCCATATGACGCAAGTGCGTGTGTGTGTGTGTGTTTACTATCCGAAATATATATACTATCCGAAAAGTATAGTGTTAAATATCCATCACGGCTGATCCTACTAATCGGTTTCGCGTAAAGAATACAATGGAGTGTTAGGTAACAATCCGATTATATAACCTTACGCTCATAAGAGTTAGCAGATATGGAAAGAAATATGGCGACTACTCTCCATTGTTGAAGGTGGATTAGCACAACCGGTCAGCGGCTGCTGTGAAAAAAAGGTGGTAGAAGCATGTATGTATGCATATATGTACAAAACTGAATGAGTGTCCTGTACTTGTGGAGATAACTTTTAAGTCTAATTTGTTTCTATGCAAATATCCAAGTGAAGAATTTCTATCATTATGGAAAGTAAGACAAAGGCCGTAAAGAATATGATAATTATGGTTATGAATCTGGTCACGAAAGCAAAGAAATCTAAAAAATACGGCATTCATGGCAAAAGTTATAAAAAATGTCATTTTAAACAAAACAGTTAAAATATAGCTCACTTTCCAAGGGAGTAAAAATTGTATTTTTATTTTAATTTATTTTCATTTATTTATTTATTTTGGATTGGTATTACAAAGGCAAAGCAGTCGTGTGTGCTATCATGCAATACCTTGTGATCTGAGATATTTGTAATTTCAGAACAGCTGCTGCAATATCGGTGACAGCAGCAGCGATACATGTAACACTAGAAAGTAAAAGCAACAACGGCAGTTGTACACGAAACAACAGATTGATTTAAATGGAAACACAGTAGATGACAAGAAAATTATATAAATACAAATATAGAACATGTTCTATTTGATATATGGGGGAACGTTAAAAAATATGAAGAAATGTAAAGTTTAACTTTTTATGTTTGGGAATATTGTAAGGTCAAAAATTATGAAGAACCGCTGCTATTCGATTCCGTATGTTTATAAGAGTTATCATAGTAGCAGAGCTCAATTATTATCTTATTCATGTAACGAAAAAATAAATCAGGATATTTAACAGAACGGAAACAAAACGATGATATATACTGTAAGTTATGCCAAATTACAGATATACCATTTTATTGATACCTATTCTAGTTCCATTACCTTAAGACTTAAATGGTACTCAAAGAAATATATTGTAAATCAGTCACTTAGAGAAATCCAATTAACTTTCGATAGTCTAGAATATCAGGACAAGATAATGTAGTGTGATTAACAAAACTATAGGGACAAACTGCACAGAGTGTCAAGAACACCAAATATACATAACTTTTTATGAGAACCGCAGTGATCTGAGAAGACAAGTGGCATTATAGTAAAAAGAAATAAATAAAACTTATGTTGGATTGTTTTAAGAAGTTTTATTACGTTAGAGATTGGGTGCCTGTTATGGTTAAGGGAAGGATATACACGAATATATTCCGCCTTCATTTGGCAAAATGACAAGAACAAAAATTGTTTTAATTTTCTTATTACTTAAAAATGTCTCCAGACGTTATTTATAACTATTTTCAGGCTGATGAACTGACTGAATTTCCAGAACGAAGACGAGAGGTCTTCTATTTTCTGGAGTGATTTGATTTTTGGAATTCTGGTGAGGAAGGACAAAGATGTTCCCTGTGATATTTGAATTCAGAATAAAAGGAACCGGTGCAAATACGACAAGGCGTTTGGTCTAACGCTCTGTCAATTCCCCCGTTTTTGTTGCGATGTAATAACACTAGACGTATTCAGTTATTCAAAGGAGAATTTCGTGAGTTGCATGCATTGAGAACTGAGAAATACCAGATGTATTGTAATGAAGTGCGGAACAGTAATTTTATTTGTATTCGAATCGTTAATAACCAAATAAGTTACACGCGAAATTTATACAGTAATATATCTAGCAATATTAATGCATCTATCCCGATAAATATTCAAGTAAAAACAATTGTCTGGGCAGTTATAAACACTAGGGGAGTTTTCTATTGTGGCAGCTCATAATTCTAATGCTTCCTTTTTTATTGGGAAAGCATTAGTTCTATTAACCTAAAAGTTGTTATCAGATGTCAGTTGAAAATGTGGTAACGACAAGAGTAGACACGGTTGCTACTAATTTTGTTATAAAAACTATATATAATTGCAGCATTATAGCATCATAACTTTAGCAACCAAGGAACTAATAGGTCATTATCAATTTAACACCAAGACAAACGCATATGTTCGTGTATATGTTTATGTGCGTGTGTATGCATACGTATGTATGTATGTATGTGTATGTATATTACGTCTTTACCTCATTTATATATATATATATATATATATATATATATATATAACACATACACAAACAGACGCACATGCACATATACATATATACATATATTCACACTTTTATACACTCATCTGTGTTTAAATATGTATAGACAATATGTATACATATATGTGTGTGTGTGTGTGTGAGAGTGAACATGCCTGTGTCTGTATGTGCGTCTAAATGAAGTAGATCCTTCATCGGTTTCGACAATATGTAATACATAAATTATAAAGCGACTGACTGATTTGTCCATATAAATTTAAACTGCTGACATGCTTCCGACGTATCACCGCGCACCTGTTCAGACGTTGTCAATTTGATAGAGAGAGCCAGCTAATGTGCGGCAAGAACTTTTGATCATCACAAACAAGCCATTTGTGCAGGTCGTTCCTCTAAAGCTGCATGCTCATAACGTCATCTTCGACGGGAGAGTCCATCATCTATCTATCTATCTATCTATCTATCTATCTATCTATCTATCTATATATCTATATCTCTCTCTCTCTCTCTCTCTATATATATATATATATATATATATATATATATATATATATATATATATATATATATATATATATATATATATATATATATATACATATATACATATATATACACACATATATACATATATATACAGTCATATATATATATATCAGGTTCAGTCCCACTGGGGGGGGGGGGGCGCATCATCGAAAATTATCTTTTACACACACACACACACACACACACACACACACACACACACACACATATATATATATATATATATTATTTTGTTTAAAAGAGTTCCAACACTGTCTGTTTTTTATGTTTTATTTATATTCCTGCAAAACCACTGTGGGATATAGAATATGGAATATACAATATATAATATAATATACAATATATAATATAAAATAAAAATGGATGGTACTATGAAATAAAGTATTGAATGTCTTATTGAATATATGGAATATGTCTTATTGAATAGATGAAATATTTCATCTATTCAATAAGACATATTCCATATATTCAATAAGACATATTCCATATATTCAATAAGACATTCAATACTTTATTTCATAGTACCATCCATTTTTATTTTATATTATATATTGTATATTCCATATTCTATATCCCACATTGGTTTTGCAGGAATATAAATAAAACATAAAAAACAGACAGTGTTGGAACTCTTTTAAACAAAATAATATATTCCTCTATACACAATCATACCCCCCCCCGCTTTTTTTGTATTTATTTTTACTCGCATATATATATATATATATATATATATATATATATTGTTTATGTATATATGTATGTATGGAGTTCAAATTTTCAGAAAACATACGACGAAGACAGGTGTTGGAACAGCAAGCAGGTGTATTAGTTTAATGTGCGGGAAGAATGGAAGAGTCTTTTTCGTTTCAAGCCTACGCTCTTCGACTAAAACTATTAATAGGAATAAGAACATGAAAAGAAAAAACGGAGAGAGGAAAAAATGTGCAGAGTTCAATGGTGCAACATAACGAGATATATAAACACACACACACACGCACATATACACTCACACTCACACACACATACACACACACACGCACTTGCATGCCAGTATAAACATACACTCGTTCATATATTATTGAAGACACAAATTCGTTCGGGTTTCCTTTTATATATTCAATTAAAGACATTCCGTGTTTCATTATTCGTCTATTAAATTAAGTTTGGAACAGCGTTTTAAAGTTCATTGACATGGTAGAATGTTCCGTCTTTTCAGCAAAATGACTTGATAATATATTTTATTGCTGCGTTTTGCACTAAGTAACAATAGCTCAAGGGAATAATATTGTAACAGATAAAATCTATATCACGGAATTTAAACTGCATTTAACTCTAGCTGCTACGACATTCGAAGTTTATTTTACGCGAGTTGCACAAATACTGACAGTTTTATCTGTTGCAACAATATTCCAATGAAGACGTCGGATCTTACTGCAAAGATCCGAGACTGTAACTAGCCAAGAAAATCATTAAATCTTACAGAATTTACAAATTAGATCCTTCAAATTAAACAATGAATACTAACTAATAAATAAAAACGACACACACACATATTTAAACGTATTATACATATGTCTGCATATATATATATATATATATATATATATATATATATATCAATCTGTTAGTTCCCGTCTTATTGATTGCTCGTTAACTAATAGTTATTTTTCACATATAGAATCCAGGTCTCAGTGAAATGATTCACTCCTTATCAGTTTATATTTGGTTATAGAATTAAATAATGATAACTGTGTTTATCTGTTAGCATTTTTTGTAAATGTTTTACTTTCAGTTTGTTCGTATGGATATATATTAATGTAGTTCTGCGTGTTCATGTGTGTGTGCTTGTGTGTGTTAGAGACAAAGGTATTGTGTTTGTGCATATATATATATATATATATATATATATATATATATATTTACTTAGACGTATTATTCGGATGCAGGCAGATTGTCTGGGAAATGCTTCGGAAACTTAATCAAGGTCGGGTGCATTAAATTTTTAGTTGCTGGTTAGAGACCTAATGCAATCAATGCAAATTATCGATGTTTCATTCAAAGTAAGTCTCTTCTACTGAAACAGTGATGAACACGTACAAATGCAAAGAAAGCAGTCATTGAAACATTTTACACACACACATGTACGAACACACACACACACACACACACACACACACACACACACATACACACACACACACATACACGTACAAATGTACATGTACAAATCATACATAGATATATATTCATACATGTACACAAACACATACACACGAACTCATTTATGCGTATAGATATTTGTATGTATGTATGTATATATATATATATATATATATATATATATATATATATATATATATATATATATATACTTTTGCTTGTAAAACAACAAAATATATACTGAAATCCATTAATGTTCATAATAAAGATATGTGCAGTGCGAAATGATATTTAGGTATACGTTATATAGTATAGTGTATATATACATACATATGTATATATATGTATATATATATATGTACGTATATATATATATATATATATATATATATATATATATATATATATATATATATATATATATATACATATATATATACGTACAAATAAATATATATGCACGTATATATATATATATATATACACTGGTATGCATACGTACATATGTGTATATATATGTGTATATATATGTACGTGTATATGTATATATGTATATATATGTATACATACATGTGTATGTATATATGTGTGTACACATTGAAGCTTCTATATGCAGTGACAGATACACCAAATCAGAAAATGACACTTTCAGCGAAATGGAAAGACATATACACGCAGAAAGGAATTTGCGTATATATTTATACATTCTAGTATACGCTTAAATACATTATCATATAAAATGCAAGTATACAGAGGGAGAGCGAGACACATAGAAACAAACACATATATATTGACACAAACAAATCACATGAACAAACACATAGACACAAAGTTCTATTGAATTAAAGTGAAACGGTCTATATATTTTCTTTGAGAGAATAACTAACAGCTACATTGGGCAGCTTTGGCTGTTTCTGGACGGGCCGCGTCTAAGAGATAATCCCATTGCTAGGTTCATTGCCAAATATATTGTTGATATCAATACATGGCTAAATGATGTTGTTCGTTCGTCAAAAGTGGAGCCAACCTTCTGTGTTCGACTATTCATTCATTGATTCATTACAGCTATTAGGGAATATCATGATGTTAAAATGTTTTTGATATCATCGAGCATTATAGAAGTACATTCATATGTGTGATCATACCCAACGACAAACGCACAAGTAAGAATGCATGCATATGTGTGTGGGATTACGATAGACAAGTGCGTTATCAAAGAGAACAGAGACATACGCATACATACCCGTTAGAATTCAATCGATGTAAACTCCGTTTATTATGTTTTCTTTTGTTTTTGTTTGACCATAAGGCACGAACAAAGCAAAAGAGAAAGAAATGATAATCTGTTATATAAATACTCTGCACATGCAGATGCACGCAAACACACACGCGCACGCACATACATATCTTAATTAAAATGCATTTCTTGGACACTTGTTTTATAAAATACATACGCACATATAAACATATCTCTAAAAATAAGTATAACATTATGTGAACGCGTATAGATTGTTTGTGTGTGTGTATGTGTGTTTGTACGCGCACATATATAAGCGGACACATACACGTATTTCAAATTCGTTTTTGCAGTTTTGAGTAATAGTCTTGTTGCAAAATCATGTTTAATCAGACGTTTCTGCATTATAGGAGGTTCGTTTTGCTAGTAAAACCACAGTCAATAGTTGTACTTTACTTTGTAAATTAGTAACATTGAATCGATGTCCTAATAACGCAAACATTTCTGTTGTTTCATGAATCATTTGTAGGTTGTTTTCTTGATGTTCATAAACTCGCCGATATCTAATTCTCATCTACTCAACCCAAATTCCAGACCGTGAAAGGAGGAGAACAGATGAGGATACAGTATCCTTATTGTAGAAAATGGCGAGCGTACTTCTTTGATCAAAGACTTAGTCAAACAATAAATTAACTGTAAATTAATTAAAATTAACCTGTTTCCTCGTTCTAATAAAAATACACTCAATACAAATAACCCTTAGAATACTATAACACACACACACACACGCACGCACACACACACACACACACACACACACACACACACACACACACACACACACACATACATATATATATATATATATATATATATATATATATATATATATATATACATTTGGTTCGTATATACTGATTGAAATCATTGACCGCCAAATGTTCTTGGGCCTTTTAGTATAAAACAAAAGCATTCACGTGTTGGTGTGATTGTCGCAGCCAAATCTTGACCAATAACGTTTCCTTTATAATTGAT
>NC_142936.1:8424828-8469828 GCF_046866305.1 Octopus bimaculoides
AATGATGGATTTTTTCCCTTATGAGGTTTTTTTCACGCTAGCTACTTGATAAATTCTTGTACAAGAATTCGTCCTAATATTGAATTTATATATATATATATATATACAATTATCAAATATTTTAATTGCTCATATATATATGTGTATATATATGTGTGTGTGTGTGTGTGTGTGTGTGTGAACTAATTATTTGATCGAAGGGGAGACAGTAAACTGTAACGACTGTGACGATCAGTAGTAGAGAGGAAGAAGAGCGAAGCGGAATTGCTTGAAGCTGGCGTTGAAACCAGTCTTGGCTCAACCAATGCGCTCTTACCTCCTAAAACTTGCTGTGAGCAACCACGAAGACAAAACAGCATTCAAGAAATGGAATGTAGCATCCATTCGGAATAATTTTTATGGAGGTAGGCTCGTTATATGCATATTTCATGTAACGAAAGCAGTAATAAGATCAATAGGAGAAAACATCAACAACAACTACGACAATAAAAATGACCGTAGCAACATTAGCAAAACACAAGTACGACTACAAGTGAAGCATCATTGGCGTCATAAGCAAAATATCAGCGAAAAAGAATCACAGCAACAAAAAAAAATAACAGCGGCGACATCAAAAGAAGCTGGAGAAGTAGTAATGGTAACATAGACTGTAACAACAACAGCAACAACACGTACAACAATAACAGCAATGACAACGAAGACAACAACAACTTCTGGAATAAACTTTAACAATAGTAATTGCACTACTGCCAACGACAACAACAAGAACAACAACAACAACGAAATCAGTAATTGCAGAAGAGGAAAAATAATAACAGATAATAATAATAATAATAATAATAATAATAATAATAATAATAATAATAATAATAATAATAATAATAATGATAGAAACTGCAATAGTCACTGCAATCGCAACAATAGTTTCATCAACAACAACAGAAATTGTAAGAGCAACTATTTTATGTGGAGCGACGTAAATAGAAACAGGAAAAGCAACAAGAATATCGACAACAATCGATAATAAAAAAAAAAGAAACATTAAATAATGACAAAAGAAAAAAAGAAAAGTATTAATAAATCAAAGCAAGACACAAACAATAAAAAAAACAACAACAGACACAACAAGGGATACATGACAGAAACATACATACTCACAAACATACATACATACACATATATATATAAAATCCTACATACACGCATACACACACAAGTATATACATATATAAAATCCTGCACACAGGCATACATACATACATGTACATATATATGTATGCACATACACACACATACATATATATATACATACATATATATGCATATACACATACATATATATATATATATATATATATAGAAGCAAGTGATGAACATTTAAACAGCGGCACCAGGAGAAGCAGCGGTAAATCCGCGACCACCACCATCATTACCAACAATAAAACCGACAATAACAGTAACAGCAGCAACAACAACAACAGCAAACAGAAAACAACATCCACAAAAGCGATACTTAGAGAAACAACTCTATGAAGACAACAACGACATCAAAAACATCTTCAAGAGGAAACCGGTCTATGATGACTTGTTCTGCTAGAAATAGCAGCCAAAGTTCACTTCCGTCTCCCTATGCAGTTTTAGAGAAAAGGAAAACGATGTATCCCGAAAAGATAGGAAAATATATATTAGATGCAGACGCAGTAAGATGTACGCTTCCAATCACATGGTTGTGGTTCAGTTCCACATTGTGGCACCTTGGGCAAATGTTTCATTTGCAAGTGGACTTGGTAAGCCGAAACTAAAAAGGGCTACCATGTATATATATATATATATTTATATATATAAGATAGTTATTTAAAATACCGATCTTATCAGGTGGCTGGCATGAGAATAAAAAAGACCTCAAAGGTAATAATTATTATTAAAATTATAATTAAAGGTATCTAAGAGATACCACCACGCTAGAAATAGCAGCCAAAACCTGACTCTAAAACCACATTAAATGTTCATACAACACCAAGAGAGAACATTTAATGTGGTTTTAGAGTCAAGTTTTGGCTGCAATTTCTAGCGTGGTGGTATCTCTTAGATACCCTTAATTATAATTTTATATATATATACACGCGTACATGTATAGTAACTGCTTTCTCATATACGAGCAAAACCATTAATCGTATAGGAGAGTCATTGATGATGTAATGTGAGGCACTTGTATATCACTGGAGCCCGGACAAATTTTGAACATTCTATTGCATAATGCACAGCTGTACTGGCAGATAGAGGGAACATGTGCTACAACATGTGCATATATATGTGTGCGTGTGTGTATATGTATGTATATGATTACATCTATGAATGTGTGTCCTTGTGGTCCTCCCCACCATTGCTTGATGACCAGTGTTGCTTTGTTTACATACTCGTAACTTAACGTTTTCACAAACAAGACCTACGGAATAAGTACAGGGCTTAAAAAGTACAAGTACTGCGGCTGGTTTGCTCGATTAAACCCTACAAGGCGGTACCCCAGATTGGCTGCAATCCAATGATTGAACTAAGATTAAAGAGAAGAGATAGAATTATGTACAAGATGGTTATATATTTTCAGGAGCCGATTTTCAAATGTGAGTTTGGTTTAAACAACAACTCAAGCAGAGACAGCTGAAAAGTATAAAAGTATGCCAGTAACAGTAACGAAAATAATAATATGAGTAAAACACACAAGAGATACAATTTGAGTGTGTGCCAACTATGTTTTGCCTTTCCTCTCAAGAAATGAGAATACATAATAACCAAATAGTATTGTATGTTTCATAGAGATTATTCAATATTAAACTGCGCCTCACATGTTAAAACACACACAAAAATAAAACACAGTTTGCCAGAATTTGAAACCTTGGCATCGATATATGAATAAATGAATATATTCTACAACAAACTGGCATAAAAAAATTCTTAAGAGACAACCATCATAATTCTCTTGAGACTAAGCCTTTGTGCATTGTGATTTTGTGCGTGATTGTCCACTGGCGTGTTTGGAACTGCACATATAATCACGCACATATAAATGTAGCTTAATGCATGTTAATATATGCGTGTATGTCTGTGTGTGTGTGTGTGTGTGAGAGAGAGAGAGAGAGAGAGAGAGAGAGAGAGATAGAGAGAGAGAGAGAGAACACATGTATATATAAGTGTGTTTGTTTCTTTATTTTTCTTATACAAGAGGCAGTCAACCGACTCCAGTTATGCAGGGTCTACAATCTCATTCTGTCATGTTGTCGATCATATCTAACTTATGATGTCTCAAATCTGGTTATATTTATCAATTTATTTTTATTGCATTACTAAGTTACACTGTTGAAAGAAAAATGTTTTCACACCGTAAATTTAAACGTGGACACGAACATCGACGCAAACTCCCGAATGCATTTACGCTTGTACGCCCACGTGTATAGGCATTT
This sequence comes from Octopus bimaculoides, assembly GCF_046866305.1. NCBI lineage: Eukaryota > Metazoa > Mollusca > Cephalopoda > Octopoda > Octopodidae > Octopus > Octopus bimaculoides. Next base: position 8,428,287 of record NC_142936.1, read on the forward strand.
GGAAGAAAACAAACACAAGCACTCACACATGTTTACTAGTCTGTGTGTGTATATGCATATATATATATATATATATATATATATATATATATATATATATATATATATATATATTTCAGAAAAGAGATGTCGAACGAATAAAATATAAGTATGCGTACGTATATGTATACGCGAGTATATCTATACGTCTAGTTAAATATATGTGTATATGTGTATGCATATAATGTTGGTCTACCTCTAAATCATTTAAGATTTTAATAGCGATAACAACCGTACATATATGCACAGATATATAAAGTACATCTTCATGATTGTACTTTCGAATTTTCAGAATGTTTCTCTTTTAAAATTTACATGGTAGTCTTCTTCTGATGGTTGCTGACTCTTTTAGTTCTTGCAACAATATATGTTGGCAGCAGTGTTCAACTGTTCCTTATTGGCAATGTCGATACACAGGGGTAGTTCATAATTCTGGAAGAAGTCGTTTGGCAGTGGTGGACGTAGTAGCTTAAGCTCTAGTCGCATTAATTAGTTGTGAAAGTGGTAGATGTAGGTTATTTCGCGCTTAAATATATCCCGCTTAACATCTTGGGCATGTCATAGTGTTAGTTAGGTTATCAGATGCACAGGTAAACTTGCTTATTTAGGAGAATTACTTTAAAACCCTTGTGACAAACTGAAACGTATACAACCGTTGTATCATTTGCATATTAGTTTACTGTTGCTTCTGTGGTCATTGCTTATACCGGTTGGAATCATCGTATGCATTAGTTAATATATTTTCTTTGATTTGGGTGATACTTTGCTTGTTATAATGCTATGTGTTTGTAGAATTTAGTTCATCTTGTGTTGGTAAATTTCGACAGAAAATGTTATAGGTGATATTACATTTAGGCTTGTAGGTGTAGATATACAGTAAGACTTTCAATTCTAATATATCTGTCATCGTTTGTCCTTGAGCCTGGATAATAATTTTCTTCGCTGTTTGTATTCCGTTATCTATAAAGAATGTGAACATTTTCGTCAATGAGTGTATCCTTAAGCTCTCGAAATCGTATCTCACGAATGGTTTCATCGGATACAATAAGGCAAGTTTTCGTCGCTACAATATGAGAGATATTTAATCTGCTGCCTCTCGGGTAGCAAAAATTGAAAAGAAGATATAGATCGGAGTCCGCAGGCTTATAAATTTCTGTTTGATTTTCTTTTGTATCTTCTTACTTTATCAAGGTGTCTAGTAATTGGAACTTGTGTTGGTTAAATTCCATTACAATTATATATTTATGATTTCTATGGTATATATTTAAAGAAAGATTACCTATATTTTGCTGTCGTCTCCTTTGCAGATAAGAATTTTTGTGGAGAGCTGCTGCATATGTGCCCAGCATTTAACTGCTGCAAACTCTACAATCATTCGGAATGTTTGTATGAAGATTCGAAAGATACAATAAGACGTTTGTAATTAAGGGTTTCCGGGAGGTGGTTAGCTTATCTAAGTTCCTACTTATAAAACTTACTGCGTAATTGAAGAGTGGTTGGGTGGCATATCCAAAACGTTATTAAGACGGTGCATTTCATACACGCAGGACCGTGATTTCTATGCAAGTTTCACTCATTTTTAAATTCTTCTGAACGTTTAGTACGATACAGAAACTGTTTACATTTTACTTTGGCAACATAATCATATTAATTCTCGGTGAGTGACATTCGATATGACTGTATACTACAAGGTTCATTATTATTTTTTATAGTAGTTTTGAAAATATTTTGCATGATTAAATCGTCTTAACAAGTGAAATCGGTGGCATGTTTCCATGAAAATGGAAACATTGCTCCGTTTGGCACGATGTTGATCACAAAGCATATTTCCTTTTGGTTATCAATATCTACATAGAGACACAAATATACATTTCTATAAGTGTGTGTGTGTGTGTGTGTGTGTGTGTGTGTGTGTGTGTACGTGCGTGTGTATGAGCCTGTTTGTTCGTGTGTGTCTGTGTGTAAGAGCGTGCGTTAGAAAGAAAGAGAGTGAGTATGTATGTTTATAGGACTTTATGTGTATGCATACACTGTTACTATCTACTGTGTGGAATAAACAAATATGTGAGAGCATAAATCTGTAAAGAATATTTAGAAGCCATTTGTAGATAATTTATTGTTCTCATAGACAGCTTTTATGTATTTTTCACATTTTATAATAATTAATAAATGCTTCTATTTTATCGGCGTATGTAAACATTCCACTCAGAAATACTTGTGTACTTCCCTTGTGGGCTAATATTATTCGGACTGTAAGTTACAGGGCCCGTAAAGACACCAACATCGGTTGTCAAGCGAAGGTGGAGAGACAAACACAGACAAATATATGCATACACGACATGCGTTCTGACATGGCATACATGTTCAGTGGGAGATAAGATCAACTTTAGGTGTTAATACTGTTACCGTCACTAATGGGTACATACATACAAACGCGCGCGCACACACACACACACACACACACACACACACATGAAGGCAGAGAAATAGTGGAATTCCTAGTACGCCGGACAAAAATCTTAGCGGTATTTCGTTCGTCTTCACGTTTTGAGTTCAAATTCCGCCATGGTCGACTTTGCCTTACATTATAACGATGGTCGATAAAATAAGTACCAGTTGAGCACCAAAACGGATGTAATCCGCTATCATCCTTCCACGAAATTTCTGGTCTCGCGCAAAATTTAGAAGCCAATATATATATCGTGGCACTCCGTCGTTTACGACGGCGAGAGTTCCCGTTTATCCGATCAACGGAACAACCTGCTCGTGAAATTAACGTGCAAGTGGCTGAGCACTCCACAGACACGTGTACCCTTAACGTAGTTCTCGGGGAGATTCAGCATGACACAGAGTGTGACAAAGCCGGCCCTTTGAAATACAGATACAAAAGAAACAGGAAGAAAGAGTGAGAGAATGTTGTGGTGAAAGAGTACAGCAGGGTTCACCCCCACCCCCACCACCCGTCGACAGAGCCTCGTGGAGCTTTAGGTGTATTTGCTCAACAAACAGAATGCCCGATCTGAGAATCAATGACCCTGGTCGGATCTTTTGGCGTTATATTGTACAAACTCACCCCCCCCCGCCCCCATACACACGACAATACTTATATGTATGTATTGACAAAACTCGCTATAGCGCTATATATGATAGCTTTTGTATTATTTGACTATAAACTATTGCATTCTGACTTCAAATCATGCTAATGTGTTCTTGATTCTCACACTGTGTTTCATTCTTACAATAATATCTTTAAAATAAATACCATTTAACTACATAGAGTTCTCCATCAAAATCCTCCCTTGAGCTGCATGACTTTGAGCCACAGTTAATTCTTACGATTATAAATAATCTCTCGTATAATAGTAAATATTGCCGGGATATGCAAAGTGAGTGATATACTAACACATATTGCAGAACATCGAACTTATATGACCTAAATTGTTTAGTTACGTCCCTTTACCATCGGATATTAAATTTAAACTAGAGTCGACAATGTCTTTCATCCTTTCGGGATCAATAATACAGTAATAAAGAACAAATACATTGCTCAAAAATATCGGTTTGGAGTCCAAATCCACTGAAGGCGTTTTTGTTGGATGGCTTCAATCGATTATGCACTTCACGTAAACAGTGGTGGCCTTCTGCCAACATAGGAAACTTATGGCTATTGTTGATATTGTTGTAGTATTTGAGAAACTTGTGTCCATATAGTGTGAGATTTCATTGCAATGTTTTTCTTTGTTGTGTTTATTATTGTTATTACTATCTATTTTCGTTTAAAGGTCTGCAAGCTGTTGCTGTTTTTGTTGCTTGTGTTATTGCTGTTTAGTATTATTACTAAAATCATCATCATCATACTAGTGCTTTATTATTATTATTATTATTATTATTATTATTATTATTATTATTATTATTATTATTATTATTATTATTATTATTATGGCGGCGAGTTGGCTGAATCGTTGGCACGCCGGCCAAAAAATGCTTAGCGGTATTTCGTGCACCTTTCTCTTCTGATTTCAAATTCCAACCAGAAGGACTTTGCCTTTCGTCAATTCGGGGTCGATAAATTGAGAACCAGTGAAACACTGGGGTTGATGTAATCGATTAGTCCCCTCCCCACAAATTTCAGATCTCCTGCCTTTAGAAGAAAGGATTATTATTATTATTATTAGCGCTGCGAGTAGGCAGAATAGTTAGCACGCCGGCAAAATTTATTAGCAACGTTTCGCCCCCCTTGCGTTCTGAGTTCAAACTCTGCCAAGGTTAACTCTGCCTTTCATCCTTTCAGGGTCGATAAATTAGGTACCAGTGAAACACTAAGGGTGGTTGTAATCGACTTATCCTTTCCCCCAAAAATGGCTGCCCTTGTGGTAAAATTTGAAACCATTATTATTATTGTTGGTGCGATTGTTTCTGTTGTTCTCGCTATTGATTTTATTTTTCTCCTAATATTGGTTCTGTTAATATTATTTGTGTTTTACGTTCAATCCGTTTTCTTCTCCCCATTCTAGTTCTTACTTCATCTAATTGTATTTGTTGTTATTTTTCTTTTGTAGTTTAGTTTAAATACTTGCTGTTATTGATGTTGGTCTACTGTGTTACCATTACTTTTGATGTTAATACAGAGATTTACACTCAGTTACTCTCTTTTACTCTTTTGGTCTTGTAACAGTTGTAAGCGTTGCTCTGAGCATTTTAAAAATTTGGTTTGGTCTCTATATTAGTTAGTTTTGTTATTGTAATTATGGTAACTGTTACTGCAGCAGCTTTTTCTCATTGTTGTTTTATTAAAAGAACAGTGAAGTATGATTGGTTGATTAAGAATATCAGTTTGTGTTCAATCTTTGTCTTCAAACGAATATATAAAACGCATGAAGGAAATTTGAAATGAGATGAAACGCTTAGTGTGAAAAAAATATACACAAACAAAAAGAAACTTCAAGATATTATGGACATCATCTATCTATCTATGTATCTATCTATCTATCTAAGTAGCACTTGCTCTCCTTTTCGCGCTCTCTCGATATAATATATATATGCATTCATATATATATATATATATATATATATATATATATATATACATATATATATATATATATATAGACACATGCATATATAATGCATACACATCTCACTATCTACATATATGTATGTATATATATATGTACATGTATGTATACATAAGTATATGTATATATATACATAAGTATATGTGTATATATACATAAGTATAGGTGTGTGTGTATATATATATATATATATATATATATATATATATATACTTACATACAAGCACACATGTATATGTACATGCATACATGCAAACACACACACACACACACATATTCTGAAAGGGCAAAGAAAGAAGGATGGAAGGAACAGGGGAAATGAGCAAGGTGATGTAAGAGAATAACAGAATGACATGATGTACAGGAGAGACACAAGTCAGAAATATAAATCACAAATGTAAAGAAATCAGAAAGGAAAATAAGAAATAGCGGAAAGAAAGTGACGTAGTAAAAAGGAAAACGAAGGAAAAGGGAGATAACACCGGAATGACAAAAAGTCAGAGATGTGAAAGAAAATGTCATGAAAGATAGAGAGGAAAAAAGTGAGAGTGAAGTTAGTGTGTTTAGGTGATAAAACTCAAGAATAAAACATGTGGCTGTTACTATTAGCAATCCAAATATTTCTAAGATCAATATATTTAGGAAAACTAAACAATTCATTGTAAACAAATCAATGTGTTAATGTAAATAACAATAAGGTCAGCGGTAAAAGGAATAAAATATAAATAACAACAACAAGCAAAGCGATATCAATGATGAAGATGGTGATGCTGGTGGTGATGGTGAAGATTTGTTTGTTTTTTCACTTTGCCATCAGGTCAAATATAACGGTAACAAATCTTGTGATGATAGCCATAAAAACAATAAAATTATATTTATGGACGTGGTTGTAGTATTAGCAGTAGTACTGGCGTTAGTATTAGCGTTAGAGGTAGGGGTAGCCAGCTGCTACTGCCACTGCTGCTACTACTACGAATAATAGTAATAATAATAATAATAATATGAAGGGAAGGAGGAGGAGAAGGAGGAGGAAGAAAGAAGAAAAAGGAGGAAAGAAGGAGGAGGAGGTGATGAGGACGGCGATGATGATTATGATCAGTATAGTAATGACTGTGTTGGTAATCGTGGTGGTGGTGATGACTATGGTGGTGGTGGTGGTGTTTGTGGTTGTCAGAGCAGTGGTGGCGGGGATGGTGCTGGTGAAGATGATTGGTGATGAAATTTATGATTCTGAGGACGACGATGATGATGATGATGATGAAAAAGCGATGTTGAAGTTGGTAACGGTGATGATTCGCTATTTCCGCTATTTGCTTACCGGATGAAGATGAACATATAAATTTAAAACAAAACAAAAAAAGCAAAAAGAAACAGCACGAAAAAATTAATATGCAAATGATAGAAAAGCAGAGTTTTAAATTGCTAACTTTAGCTTTTAATCCTTTGGTGTGCATGTTTGTCTGGATGGTGGGGTGCGGGGAGAGGTAATGGAAATATTCATCATCATCGTCCTCACCATCATCATCATCGTCATCACCATCATAACACAACCACCGCCACTATCATCACCATCAACATCACCATCATCATCATCGTCATCATCATCATTACCATCATCATTACCATCATCATAGTCGTCTTAGTCGTTGTCATCATCATCGTCATCATCATCATGACCATTATCATCATGGTCGTTATACAACCAGCGCCATTATCATCATCACCATAATTACCATCATAGTCGTCGTCAAAGACGTTGTCATCGTCGTCGTCATCATTACTGTGTACATATCAATATAAAGAAAGAACTACGTCGAACAAACTATGAAGCATGTGAGACAATGCATTAACAAGCAATAAACAAACATCTGAATCTCCGAAAAGTGGAAGAAATCAAAAACAACAACAACGAAATTGCTAAGTTATGAAACCGGGTGCCATGTTTGTTTGCTAGTAAAATATTTTTGAAACTACTCAAAACAAATGTATCGTGTAACTACTACTATTACTGTTGCTGCTACTACCACCACCACTACTACTACTACAAATGCTGATGTTGCTGCTACTACTATTGTCACCACTACTGTCGCTGATGCTGTTATTACTACTACTACTACAACTACTTCTATTACCACTACTGTGCCGATGCTGTTGCCACTACCACTACCACTACTACTATTACTACTACTACTACCACCACCACCACCACCACCACCATATCCACCACCACCACCACCACCACCACCACCACCACCACTACTACTACTACTACTACTACTAGTGTTACTACAAAGAAAAGGAATAGAAGAGGAAGAAAATGTGACGGGGAGGAGGAGAGAATGCTACAAACAACTCATGGAAATGTAGAGATCAAATACTTTCAAAAATAGACGTAATCGAAAACTAGGGGCAGTAAAAAATATTCTCTGTGTAAGGCATGGATTGACGACCGGAAAACACCATGATCTATACACACTCGATTCATACGAAAAAGAAAGTGAACAAAATAATATGACCCATTGCTCATCGGAAATTTAAAAGAAATTTCTCAAAGATAATCAAACCAAATATACCTCATCTCGAGCCACTCATCCAATGAGTATTTTTGCCAAATTTGGTGAAAATCTGTTCAGCCGTTTTCCAGTAATTTTGCAAACACCCAGGCAAACAGGCAAAGACGGGTGATTACAATACACTGCTTTCGCTTACGCGTGCAGGGTAACTAGGTAACTATGGAAAATTTAAACACAAAACTCAAAATGAGGCGACAAAATGGCATGATAAAATGGTAGCAAGAACAGCCCATCCCTTGTTAATAAGCGAAGAAAACTGAACAGGGTGAGAATAGACAAAGCAAATCTAGCACTGGTTAATAAGCTGAAAATGATCGATCTTTGGTACTAAAACCGCTAAAGAGTTGTGGAAGCAGAATGTAGTAAGTCACTGCAAAAAATGGAAAATTTGAGAAGAAACAATTTAACCACAATATGTCTGGCTTCCAGGTTTAACAAAGAAATTATGTATCACTGGCATCACAGCGTTCGATCTTCCATACAATGGAAAGTATGCCAGTATTATTCGATGGTATAAACATATATATCGGAAAAGGCCTGTTTTATTATTTGCATAATACTCTGTGTGTATTTAAGAATACACACATATATGTATGATGTTTGTGTGTATGTACGTATGTATATATTTATGTATGTATACAAATCTATTGACAATCTGTCTTCCTCACTGCGTCAAATGGTATTGTTGATTTGAATCTTTGTATTTCTGTTTTGCAATGATAGGCTATTTCTTCGTAATATATGTTCTTGCGCTGACTTTATATACTTGACTGTATTATTTATACAAGGATGGTACGAATATTATGAAATCATCTAAATCATTTATGGAATAAGTTTTCTAGAGCGGCTTTCATATTTATAATTGTATTCGCCTCGTGTGACTCCTTTATGAGTGAAAGCAAACTTTCTTTGCAAATATGTAGCTAATCTCGTATGAATATTCGCTCTGGATATACGTGTAGAATTTATATCAAATAACATTATGATGGTCTCCTTGAATATACAAATACACACACAGATATATACACTCATGTGTGTATACATACATACGTTCATATATATATATATATATATATATATATATATATATATATATATATATATATGTGTGTGTGTGTGTGTGTGTGTGTGTATGTGTGTGTGTGTGTGTGTGTGTGTGCGTGTGTGTGCGTGTGTGTGTGTGTGTGTAATTATAAATAAAGATATGCATATACATGAAACATTTCATTGATATATTGATGCATATGTCGGAACAGAAATACATATGCACATACAGACTTACAAACATTTATGGGAGATTTCTACACGGATTTTTTCTACTGAATATCAATCATAAATCTAATAAGGCAGTGGTTAACTAGAAGTTTGGGTAGGTAGAATTTATGTGACGTTTCTCGCATACCTAGTGACCTTCTAATATATGGAACCAGGAAAGACAAGCTGAATACAATTATGTAATGAATGTGAGAAAGGACGAGTTCATTTTCATATAATTTACTGATATATGACGTAACTGTTCGTCATAAATGTGCATATATGTAAATCTATATAAATGCAAAAAAATACACATATACATACATACACCCCCACGCGGTCGCACAAACATATAGTTCTGTGTTGATAGGCCGGATATTTTCGCTCAAACTGTGAATACCATTATAAATATCCACCGTGCGGATGCCTTAATAAACAATTCTCATCTGTGAGTCTGAAATGAACTGAAAATTATTGACGATTAACATTGACTAACTCCAACTTTACGACATGTTTCAATATGACAACATCTTTCATTCACCCACACAAATATATCAGTTTCGTATCCTAGTGTTGGATAAATAATTTAACGAAGTGCGGGGAACGAAAGTATTCAAACGACGCACTACGATTACTGTTATACAGGGTTAAACGCTCTCTGACAACGGCTGCCAGTGAACTGCTTACATTGAACTGCTAACAGTCCTTTATTTTGTAGCAATGTGCCAGTCAACTTTTAGTCTCTTAGGTGGTGGGAGTCGGAATCCTGCCACAACATCTCCCTTTTTTAGAATTAGTCTCCCCTAACTTCTCCACTTTTAAGAATGAAACTCCGATTAGAGTTTTAATATCTCTTACGCTTAGAGTACAATTCCAATCTTTCCGTTCTTTTCCGTTTTCTGGTTCTAGAACACGTAGTCTCAAACATGTCGTACAATACTTTTATGAGGGTTCCATTTCTCGTGAGTGTTTTTTTTTTTCGTGAATGTTTTATTTTTAAGCTGTTTAGTATGTCTTTTATGTTCGACATTTTTTCCTTTTTCCTGAAATACCATTCTTCTCAGCTTTGTTTACTATATTTATTTATTTATTTATTTATGTGTTTCAGCCAAGTGGCTGCGGTCATGCTGGTCAAGTTTTTTATAAAAAGTTTGCCACCTCAGAATTTAGAACTATTTTTGTTGTTCGCCTTTTTTTTCTGATTTTACTCGGTGCCAGCTTATCAAAGATGGATCTGATCTTTCAAGCAAACATCATTTCTGCGGGGGACATTCAACACTGGTTATTTGAATTAGATATTATTCGTTATTCTCTTAGAAAATGTTGCAATGCAAGGTCACTTCATTACTTCATTGCACATCCTCCTATACCAGAAACAGCTGTAAGATAATGAAGTTCATGAGATACTCATTTATTCCTTTCTCATCTCTCTCTTTATCTTATTTATGTATGTATGTATAAAATAAATTTATGTACGTGTGTATATATTATATAGATGCACACACACACACACACACACACACACACACACACACACACACACACACACACACTGACTGTCATCTCTCGAGTCTTCGTAAGTTTTGTTTCCAAAATAAGATATCGTGTCGGATGTTCTGTCACTGCCTAAGATATCCATTAATAAGATAGTAATAGTACCCTTCGATGTTGATATACTTACAAGGTTGCAGAACCGCAGTTAATCAGAGAATTACCTTTACTTCTAACTTTGCTCGAAGAGAAAGAAATAACGACATTACACACTGCGTCTTTGTGAATGTTTAAAAACTGTATCTGATGAAAATTTATGATACGAAAGTATACAAATATGAACTTTAATGCTTCAAAATCTATATACTTCTTTCGGAACCATTACACCAGTTTTTCCTACAACACATCTACAAATAAAACTTACGAGCACAACTAAGGCTGGAATAATGTACATGGTAGGAATTGATAAAGTTATTTTTCAAATAAGGTTTCTTTTCTATATAGAACTTTGGAACATAGTGTGATGTATAAATATATTACCATGATTTTCGAACCCTTTCTAAAAGAACGTGCTGAATTACTCAAAGATCTCCTCACCTATCCCTAATTCGGACATTGATATAAGGCTATTTATATGCATCAAGAGAACCATATTATTCTATGTCAATGGCATATCAATAAACAAACGATCAGACATTACACCTGAGTATTGTTGTAAAATAATTGTTTCTGTCAGAGATTTCAATTCAGCTTTCACTGCATACATACCAAAATTTTCACACATCTTCTTAGTAACATAATAGAAGAACAGCTTTCTTCCGATAAGAAACATAAATAGCATACAGAGCTATTCAAGATGCTTCTGCATATACTTTATGCTAAATCCAGGTTAAAAATATCAATCGATTCTAAGTGCAAGATAATAAACTATCTTGTTGCAATCGATTTACAAAGTTCAATAATCTCACCGTTACAAAAAAGCAGATCAAGCATTCCATTGCATAAAAACTCTTCAATCACCTAAATAACATTTTACGTATCCTTGTTAAATTGTTCCCTTATAATTATCCGATGAAGCTTCATTATATAATGCTCTGGCTATCATTACATAGTAGATTCACTGACAATATTAGATGCAAAAAAATTGTTACGGTAGAAATTCATAGCAAACCAAAGCAATATGAGGAAATATCACCTAATATAATGCATCGTTTAATTTCAACTGTTTTCACATTTCTGACTAAAATGTTATTTAAACTGTTTCAAAATACATCTCGCCACAAGATAGATTTTTATATAAAACTATTACAAAAGTTGCCTTTTCAACTACATTCCAATACTCATCTCTTACATAAATGGCTATGTATGTTAAAATATTTTAGAATATTAATAAGCTAACATAAAATATAAATCCATATGTGAGTGCTTTTATCCCACTGAATATAATCAGATGTATTTATATATTTACTTATTCAATTATTTAACATTCAAACTGCCAACTTCCGAAGCCTTGTAATATTGAATCTGTTCATGTACACGAATCTAAATATATATTATACATGATTAATTACACACACCATCGTTATTATGAAATATTGTAATATGATATATAAGCCTATGATATTTTTAATTTCTAATTCTTACCCTATTTTTAGCATTATTTTATTATATTTCCTCAATAGTTAATGCGATATATCATTTTATTATTTTAATATTCATGTATTTAGTTTTAACTTGATGGCTGTTTAAAAGCCCCTAGATCTCAAATTTACGTGTAATATATGTTTATAACATCAAATGCAATCATATAAATATAATGTGAGGATTCCTTAACTACATGATTTATAAATGAATTTAACAAATCGAAAGCGCTATCGAATATAATATTCTTCGGCTTACTAAGAAGCACGTATTAATCTAATTTGAAATTCTGCAATGGAAAGCAACAAAGAAAACAAAAATCATACACCCAGTTCTTAGCATAATATTAAATATATCCTAACGATATCCTTAAATCTAATTTTAAATTTAACTTTGCTTTATGCATTCAATTTTATTTTAAGCCTCTAATACTCAATATTAATTTATATTACTAAATACCTTCTGAAAAAATATAAACGTCGTAGTGTAATTTGATAAAATCTTATTTGAGGATTTGAACAGATTATTCAATATTTGAAATTTCGATGGCCATGTTCAAAATACAAAGGCTTTGAATTAAAATCTTAAATTCTATTAGGTAACTATATCTACACTGAAGCAAAATACCGGTTTTAAGACCATTTGTTTTGTAACTCAATCAAACAAGTTGAATTATGAACATGAAAAGCCTAAGTGCATGCGACGCTTCACATTAAATTTAAGCTTTGGGTTATAATGGAAGAAAAGCATCTAAGCGACACATTCCCAAACATTCTGTGTAAACCTATAGATGCACATTACAATTAATGCCACGTGCACTCGCTCAATCATTATATACGTACTTAAACTTCTATCAGAATATTTCCGGGCTGCACGTTGCTAGGATTATACTTATGAAAAGAAATGTATGTGCTGCAGACGGTTATTAGTCTCCAGCCTGCTGATCTAGTGTAAAAGTAGGCTTCGTGTAATCTGCTTTTGTTTAATTATCACGACATGTTATAAAACATTATTTACATTTGACGGATATTTGTCCTCATTTTGTTTGTTGTGTTAACAACAAACGAGATGAGGACAAATATCCGTCAAATATAAATAATGTACATAATTTGTCATCTCGTAAATATAGAAATGTTATAAAACGTTGCTAGAGAAATATTGCGATATTTACAAGATTGATAAATTTAAATTACTTGAAATATGCCTGCGTGTAGGTCAACAAATGAAACTTGAACTGCTATCTAGGTTCTTGGTGAACCTACTTAAGGTCGAAACTCACCAAATTAATTTTTTAGTGGATCTCACATCTCAAGACAAGTTTTGTGTCAGTTCGTGTCTATGAATGTTCGAGGCGATCAATGACCTGCAAAATAAGGGTGATTTTGAACCCACCCTTGAGACTCATTGCCGAAAAATTCATCTTGTCTCAAATCATTGAAATCAGTTATAGAATTTACCTGGAAATACGCACAGAGAAAAAAGCTCAGTATGCATAGTTGGCTCCCTCTACAGTAACCATAGTCGCATTAGACACACCTATTTCACTTCACTGTATTTTCCAAGGTGGAACTGAAGGTGAAAGGGTTCTGCTTCAAAACGATATATGTAAATTTAGAAAATTCACAAGCATTAGAAAAGAGGATTTCTACTGCATTATGGAATTGTGGGAGACGCATTCAGTTCAATGTACATGTTTACAAAGAAAACTATTCCAAAAGAGTCTTAAATTTGAACGGGTATAATATAAGAAATATTTCTCGCCATGATTAACATGATGCTCATTCTACGTTGGTACGTTTTGCACGAGACCGAAAGGAATTGTAGAAATAACATAACACATACAATACTCATCGCAGTTTTTAAGATTGTTTAACGATGAACTCTTGTTTCCGTCTATTGTCTGAGTCACGTGGGTTGTATGCAGTGAGTATTTTGCTATTGTTCTTTTATTCTTTTACGTGTTTCAGTCGATTGATTGCGATTATACTGGAGCACCGCCTTTAAGGGTTTCAGTCGAAGAAATCGACCCCAGAACTTATTCTTACTAAGCCTAGTACTTATTCTATCTTTTTTTTGCCGAACCACTAAGTTACGAAGATATAAACACACCAGCATCGGTGGTCAAGTGACTGCGGTGGGGACAAATACAGACATACAAACATAAATATATATATATATATATATATATATATATATATATATATATATATATATATACGACGGGCTTCTTTCAGTTTCTGTTTATCAAATCCCCTCACAAGGGTTTGATCGGCCCGAGGCCATAGAAGAAAACACTTGCCCAAGGTGCCAAGCAGTCGGACTGAATCCAGAACCATGTGTTTGGGTTAGGAAGCAAACTTCTTACCACACAACCGTTCAAACCTTATATGCGATTACCCTATAACAAGGTAAGGCCTTTAGTAGGAGGAGTTAGGTAAGTCAAACATGAGGGTGAAACAACGCATGAAATAAAGACTAAAAAATAGAGTACTATGAAGAATGATACGGTTTAATTTTCGCGTTAGTTTTAATGCTACATGGATGTAAGACATTAAGGAAATATAAAACGTTTTTGGATTTGGAAGTAGATACAGCAGTAGATAGGTAGATAAATGAGTAAACAAACGCAAAGGCTCGTCGAAAGATGGATTGGTAGGTAGGTGGATAGACAGACATAGAGACAGAGAGGCAGACAGCAAGCAAGCAAGATAGATAGATAGATAGATAGATAGATAGATAGATAGATAGATAGATGAGTTTAACCTGAAGGTGATGTGTGAATTGTAGAGGTGCACTTTATGTGAGTTAGTAATACCATTGATGTGTATATTTATAATTGGTTTCTCATCAGCTTAGTGTCGCTTTGTTGTAAATATGAGGTCGACTATCAAAATCGTTAACAAACGTGTGTGCTTCTATATGTGTAAATTTATATATTTATAGAGAATGTATAAAAAGAATAAACAGAAAAGTGTTCGTAAATTCCAATCGAAAGAAAGATTAAATAATGTAGGTTGATGAATGGAAAAAATAAGTTGAGAAACTAGGATTGAGAGAGATAGGCAGACGGTAAGAACAAGAGAGAAAAGAGAGTGGAGTTGTAGAGAATGAGAGCTAGAGATGATAGTGGCATATAGTTAGACGAAATAAGTATTTCAATTCATAATTCTTGAAAGTCATTATTTCGCTGCAATCCGTTTTATCTTGTTAACTCATTCTTGCATCCTTTGTAATTTTCTACTAACCTCTGATCCCATCTGAGGAAACTTCGACGAATTTCTTTCAGTATATGTTGACGAGGTTTAAATTATTAATAACTTGGAACAATAGTCCATCAGCGAGGCATTCAAGTTAGATCAGCGCAAATATTTCAAAGACATTCCTTTAATTGGATGAATATTTAAATATATACTCATTATCAATTATCAATGCGGTTTTTGTGTTCAACTAATGCCATTGTCATTTCCAATCTAAGCTCTTCAATTATTTTTCTTTGTGTCATATTAATCCCAATCCTGTATTTTTGTATATCTTTCAATAGCAAACATTTAGGATCTTTTCTGTATGTCATCTCCAAATAAAGATTTTTCCAGCGTAATTCATCGATTACATTCATATCGACTCGTATTTTAAACATGGGATCGGTCTTACTCTAATAATGTCTTTTCATTTTAGAGGATTTCTTTCTGAGGTAAAAATTAAGTGAATAGAAAAGAAACGATGGTTTTTGGCATAGCTTGCAATCAAAATTCTTCTAAGACACTTCATTCTTATCCGTTGCTATTCTCGTGCATACAATCACTTGAATTCATATTCCTTGAGCTATTTTAAAAGAGTAAATGATAAAACAGGATAGTTTTCATAATGATTTATATATATATATATATATATATATATATTCCCATTATATTTAGTTATTTTATTTTATTATTTTATTCATATACACAATGATTTTCTTGGAGAGCTTAAATTACCATATAATGTATAATTACTGCTTAGAAATAGAGAAAATATAAAGTGTAGTGACATCAATTATTCTTAAACGCCTTCGCATAACGAACAATGTTTGCGTGTGTTCATATTCTCTTCCAAGTCTTGTATGTATGCATATATGTATATTTAATACTATCGCGTGTGTTTATGGTTAGAGTTAAGGTTATTGACTTTCAGTCAGAATGACCGTGGGTTCAAATCGTGGACGGAAGTGCAAGCTACATCAATGATGAAGATACTATATGGCATACAGCTGCAGTCTACTCAGCCGCAATTCTCTCACTCGTTCAGCATTCACGTCCTGGAAGTGATGCCGAGTGAATAGGGGGTAGTGTCATATATATATATATATATATATATATATATATATATGACACAGATCGTGTCGTATAGCCAGCTGGAGATGATGTCTCCTGGGGTTAAATTACAGCAACATTAGGCCTAAACCAGGACTGCCATGTTATGATGGCAAACAATCTTTACTACAATCTATCTATCTCTCTCTCTCTCTCTCTCTCTATATATATATATATATATATATATATATATATATATAGCGTATGCTTTTTTTGTAAATTTCTCTTTAGACCACGATATTTTTACAGTTAATACTTTTAAAATATTCGAGCGAATTTAAATGTAAAATTTTGCTTACTATTTATTTGACAGATATATAACGGCAAAGAATTTTAGATTAACTGGTTAACCATGTTTTCATTTATTTGCATAGTTGAATGTTCCTCTTCTAGTTGATATCATGTATTGTATCGTTTTCAAGTTTGATATTTTATTCATTGATAATTAGGTTTTGTTAAATTAACGTCACTATTTTTCCATTATATGAAGAATATTCAATTTGTCCTATTAACAGCACATTAGGTAAATTATACTTATTGAAATATTCCCTTTGTTCCGTGCATTCAAATATATGGTACTATCATGTTTTCAACGTTGACTAGTGTGGTGTTTATCTTTCAGTTATTATTTCTGATAATTTAGTTATTATATAATCATAGACATCAAGTGTATATCATTAAATTGTTATGAAATAACCAATTGCTGCCTTCATATAAATGAATTGTAATATTTAACAACAACAACAACAAAAGACACTGGCCAGGATGTGTGATGAATTTAATCATGTGAGTTACAGATTTCATTGCGATCTAGAGAGAAAAGTAACTGAAATATTGGTTCAAAATTGGTGTCCTCTCAAAGAGTTATCTTCGAACTGAAAGGCTTGTCTCTTACTCACGACGTCCAAAATAAAAAAAAAGAAAACTGAAAGAAAATCCGAAGCCAAATCACACAATATTGGCATGTTACAGGAATTTTATGCATTCGAACACGCGTTGGACTGATTGGCCACAGCCGAACACATTGTGACCCTGCTTTCTTCTCGTACGGGAGATACTTGGTCATAGTCGATAACTAAGGATAAACTAGTATATTTAATACATATCAATACTATGGGAAGTAAAGGAGGCGAACTGGCACGCCAGTCCAAATGCTTACTCTCATTTCATCCATCTTTACGTTCTGAGTTCAAATGCCGCTGCGTTCGACTTTGCCTTTCATCATTTCTGAGTCGATAAAATGGGCACCAATCGCACACTGGTGTCGATGTAATCGACTTACATCTCCCACCAAGTTGCTGGCCTTGTGCCAAAATTTTAAGCCCGTACTATAGGAAATACACAAGAGTGCTATAAAATAGACTCATCAGTTATTGGTCCCTGTTGTTGGTGTTGGTGCCATTACTACTTGTGCTGTTCTCGCTGTTAATAATATTGTCTTTACTACTGCAACCGTGGCTTTTACCATTAGCCTTATTGTTTTTGTTGTGGTTGTTCACATGCAAATATTCTGTAATGAATTTGGTTGTGGTGAGAGTCATACTCTGTCGAACCTAGTCGCTGAATCTGAAAGTAGGCATATCTGAGTCCATAATTCGAACGGAAATAAAAGGAAAAACACAATGACACTAGCAAAAATAAAATATAGACATATTGCGCTCTTCAGGGCAGAGTTTGGCAGTAACTCTTTTCACACAGTTTAATTAATGTTTTAACAAAAATACACAACAGTAAACACGATGCTTCCACCAAAATTTAACATGCATCTATTGGTCGACATGGTATACGTTCGGCAGAAACAATAAGAATGAAAGTGGAAAAGAAAAAAACAATAATGACATTAATAATGATGATGGTGGTGAAGATGATGACCATGATGATGATAAGAAGAGAAGAGGAAATAGAAGAACAACAGAAACAACGTCAACATCAGCTAAAACAACAACAATAGGAAAGAGAAGATGGGGAGGCAGTGATAACAATAAGAATCATGACTATAAGTACACTAATCTCCGTTGTGTTTTGCAGTATATCAATTCTGAGTTTGAAAGCAAGTGTATTATGTAAAACAAAACAACACTTCCCAGAAGCAGTGGCGTGAAAACAATGATAAACGTATAGAGAAGAAAATAAATACTGTTTCTCAGATTGTGTATACCCGAAGAAGAAAGAAAAATGAAAATAAAGACATCTTATACAATCACAGGACTAAATGACTCAAAATAGCTTTTAAATCATTAATTATGTAACAAAAAAACTATGCATTTTTTTTTTCTAAAACATATAGAACACTTTTCGTCTGAAACAATTGAATATTCTACATAGATACACAAACGATCGATCTCATTGTTATGTGGGACAGTTAGCGGGCGAGAAATCTGAAGTAAATAAGCATTATCTTTCCACTATAAATATTTATAGATAATACAATTGAAGGGTGACAACTCTAAATTAACCCCTAAAAAAACTGTGGCGTAAAGATAGGTTAAACAATAAGAAGAAGAAAATAATTGATAACGTTATCAGCTTTTTTCAGAAATACATAAAATAATGTACATTTATTATTATAACAACAATAAATAATAATAATAATAATATCATAATCATTATTATTACTATTATTATTATTATTATTATTATATTGTTTCAGTATTTCTTATTACATGCTTTCTTTGTACAGTCACATGCATCTCTTTGTGCCTTGGGTATATGAATTGTTTTGAATTGGCTTTGTGTTTCTTTTCAAGTTGACATATCTCTATGGAATGTGTGTAGAGCCTAACAAGGCCATTTTCCCCACATGCTGCATATTTTAAAACACATGTTGGTTATGTATTTATCTTCATGATTTTTAATCATCACCAACAGACTTATTGTTATACGGATTTTTATTATTTCTGTTTTCAATCCTCACACACTGGTCATCTCTATTCCCTGATCTTTACATTCGGATAGTTTCCCCTTTTGGAGAAACATTATCTCCTGTTCTGAATGGTATTTCAGATGGAAAACACGTCTTTTCCTCCAGTTCATTTGTCAACGATACCCTTCGATAAATTATGATACCGTAGTATATATGGATTCGCATATCCCCAAAAATGCTCGCTTTTTTATTCTCTGATATATCTTCTTAAGTATGTCTAAAACATACTTTTCTGATGTATTTAATAATACTGGCATAATTTCCAGCATATGAAAGTAACAATTCCGCTCTAGTTGTACATGGGTATATATCTTCTCTATGACTGAACTGTCAAACAGAAAAGCCAAATATGAGTAATAGTTTCTTCCTCACCCTCTCAGATATTCTGCAATGATATTCTTTGGGATATATCTGGTGGAGAAAGCTCTACGCTACACTTCAAATACTGCTTTCCTACTCTCTTTTCAGTGTTCTTCATCTAGTTTCAAAAGTGTAATTTCTCACCTGAGTCTGTTTTTTTATATTGCTTTTTGAGTCTATTGATTATTTGTTATTTCGGTGCATATTCAGTGGTTATTTCTGGGAAATGGTACTAATGTTTCTTGCATTTCTTGATGAGGAGCCTGCTTGATTATTTGTATCATGTTTTTCTGACATTTCTATTGGATTGTTCATCTATTGGATTTCTCTGTTAATCAACGTAAGGCTATATATATATATATATAATTTGTCTAAACATATTTCGTTGACAAGTCGGCGAGTTGGCAGAAGCGTTAGCACGCCGGGCGAAATGTTTGGCAGTATTTCCTCTATCTTTAAGTTCTGAGTTCAAATTCTGCCGAGATCGACTTTGCCTTTCATCCTTTCGGGGTGGAAAAATTAAGTACTAGTTGCGTTCTGGGGTCGATCTAATCGACTAGCCCCCTCCTCTCAAATTTCGGGCCTTGTGCCTAGAGTAGAAAAGAACATGTTTCGTTGATTAAAAATAGCTGCCTGGTTCATATTGCATTGCAAAACATTGATGTTCAAAGTAGGAATATATTTTTTAATATGTTCATGCGAATATTGTTCCGGTCAAGGTTAGAAGATTTTAAAGATTTACTTGTGCGTGTATTTTATTAGTAGAGTCAAGTTATATTTGTTGCTTATCATCCTTATAGTTATTGGCTGTAAAAATCCTAATTTGGTGTAAAATTAAAGACATGTATTTAGGAACGATCTTAGGAATATCTCAGTTTGTAAATGTTACTTCATGGTTGAGTGACGTTTTGCTAATGTTGTGAATTTTGTTTCGGGCAAAGTGAAAGCTTCAAAGGTTTGTTTATTGAATTTGTCAAACTGATTAAATATTTTTGTTTCTTTCTTTCACTGGAGAATGATGGATTGATACCTGTTACTATATCTGGTTCAATGCAGACTGTATTGCGATTTCTAAATTATAAAATTTTAAGTATGTTTTACGTGGGTGTACCTTAGTCAACCCTTGTTTATATATTGTATATTTTTACACAGCGTTAGCCAAAAGTCACTCGACAGTAAATCAAAATTCCATAAATACTTAATATTCAATTTTATTTATTCATTTCAATAAATGAACGATTAATAATAGAATGCCGTGAGTTAAAATCACCGCTTTTCTTTTCAAAATTTTTTCTCTATTTATTAGCGAAGTCTCATATAAAATAATTTTTTGCTTTAATCTTGGAATTAGAGGGGTTTCGATTTACTGTCAGGTGACTTTTGGCCAACCCTGTATATGTTACATTATGTTTGTATATATATGTGTGCGTTCACGTCTTTATGTATTGTCTGAGGCTTGTCCTCTCTGACTCATAGTATGTAGATGTGTATTTATTTCGGGTTGCTCAACTCCTTTAGTGTCGATATTTTATGTGCGTGATTATATTATTGTGAGTTTTTGATGGCTTCGGTAGTTACCTTAGACAGTCTGGCGTTGATGTTTAAATTTATAAATATATAAATCGTCATAGCTAACTAGATTCCAATGATAATGATCAGATAACATTTTGGGTGATTGTAGAATGAATATGAGGTGTCACCATATCGGATTTTGGTAGTGTCATCATTTCTGTTGTAAATGTTAGTAAATTCTAAATACGATGAAAAGGGTTATAAATCAGTAAGCACTAAAAAGCCACGAAAATATTAATAAAATTTCTAAGAGAGTTTTCCTAATATTGACCATTATCCTTATGGATGAAGTAAAGTACTTCTGTATTAATCTAGTGAAGCTTCTTATTCATATTCATATTCTTCCCCCCGCCATTAGTTTACGCCACTAATAAATCCAAGTGCGCTTGCACCAAACTTACTTGCATAGCTTTCAACTGCCGTAGTGCTCCGTGTATAGGTGAAAGAGGAACCATTGATATTCATTGTGATCATTCGGCATGAATGTCGGTGGTTTCTTAATCAAAACAAAATGTCTGCCGCAACGTGACTAACACCTTAGACGAAGTAGTAGATATTCAAGTATACCTCTCTTGCAATTGGTCGCCATCTTTATCTTAAATATAATATCATTTCTTCAATTTTGTATACGAATTAAATATAGTTTATATCGTGGACTATTCACATTTTGACTTATTTATCATTTTTGCCAAATTATACTTATTTTAAAGTTTAGCATTCATAAACGTAATACCGCATCATTTTGTTTCCCAAGGTTATAGAGCTCACTATTTTATTTCATATTAGGAATATTTTTGAACATCTTATTGAAATGTTGCTTAGATAATTGTCGCTTAGATACGTAGATCATATTTTAGTTACATTTATTTATAACACGAAAGGTTAGACGGCATTTCTGGAATGAATCAAATGCTAGACTTGCGATTTAAAACAATGATTTTAAAAAAATAATCCAAAATTATTCGGAAAATATATCTTTATAGAAATACATTGAATTATTAAACTGTTCATCCTATATGCAATATTTAATAAGTACTATCACGATTTTCATTTAAATATAGACTGAAATTTTAAAAAAAATATATTAATGACAAGTATATTTTTCATTCACAATGGTACACTGATTTATTTTTTTGTGCAATTCAATTTACAGATATGAATTATGAAATTGTAGTACTTTATTAAATAAAACTTGTCAAACTTAGTCTATAAACGAATCGTCATAAGTAGTCGCTTAATATTTAATATGAACGTTAAGATTTAGTGGGTTCCGATTATTCTGATATATGTCCATGTTGCTACTGTCGTTGTGATGTTGTCGTTGTTGTAGTTGCTGTTGTTGTTCCATTGTTGATTAGTTTTCGTCTGTCATCAGATGAAACATGAAGGGTTTCAAGAAATCGATCCGTAAAATCTTTTATGTATTTCTAAGAAGTTTCGAACAAAATAAATTCTTTTGTTATCTATCGTATATTTGAGATTTGTCTTCTTCTTCTTCTTCTTCTTCTTCTTCTTCTTCTTCTTCTTCTTCTTCTTCTTCTTCTTCTTCTTCTTCTTCTTCTTCTTCTTCTTCTTCTTCTTCTTCTTCTTCTTCTTCTTCTTCTTCTTCTTCTTCTTCTTCTTCTAATTCATTATTATTATCTTCATCATCATCATTGTCATCATCATCATCACCATTATTATTATTATTAGTTTGCTATTTAGAAATATCTGTAAATGAAACCAGACAAATATTTCTTTCGATTTATAACTAACGAATTTTCCCCCAAACAATCAATATGAAGATATTCGGTACTTCAAATGGAAAAAAAAAAAACTTTACAAAATCAATATTCTAGAGTTTTTAATCCTCTGTAATCTTTTACAGTTTCTGTTGAAATGTTACAGCAACTGGTCTTCCTAAGTTAACCAACTGCAGAATTTACACAAACATTAGTGAGGATTCAGTACAAAGACTATGTTGCGCAGAGGAGAATTAGTAAAAACTTAAACTGTCATAGCTGTATGATTGAAAACCTCGGTTTGCAGCTATATGATTTTTGGTTCAATCCAACTGCGCGGTAGTTTGTGCAAATGGCTTCTAATATAGCTTCGGGCCGACCAATACCGTGTGACGGAAATTTGGTAGAGGAAAACTGAATTAGATCGCAACATATATATCTATAAATATATAAATATGTATGTTAGTTTGTTTATGTCCCTATAAACAAATTTACAGTGAACCGTTGTGAATGAGTGTGAATAGGTAAAAAGGTAAATACCTGACTTAAAAATAAGTACTGCGATCGTTATGTTCAAGTAAACCCTTCAATATGTTACTCCAGTATGGGCGTGGTGCTATCACTGACAATATCTAAAGATAAAGGATAAAACATAAATATTCTTTCTAAACAAGATTTTGATAGGACTTCGTATATACATTTAAGCCTGCGACGTATAAAAAATTGTAGTTTTTTACTTCATTCAATAAAGGCCGCATTTACTAGGATTTAAGCTTATAATCCGTAATCCGTTGAAAACTTGGGGTACATAACTAGAGAAAGATTTTGATGGGTGTATACAGATATCCAACTTATGAATATGTAACCGAAATATTTCAAGTCTGTAGTCTTATATTACTAAACGTTATAAATAATTTAACTAAAACAATAAACTTTGTTTTTATGATAGTATAACGCAGATTTCATATGAAGAACAATTAGGTTAACACCCATTCATTAATAGATGACTCACTCATGATACTAGACTTTAAAATCAATATGGCGAAAAATGCGTTTACTTTTTAATATCTAGAACAAGAATTTGAACATAAAAGCGCGGGTACAGCAACAAGGTTACTTCCCAACCAAATGGTTCCGCAATCTTATACAATATAACGCCACATGAGCAAAGCGTTAAACTTAAGTGCTTAGTTCGCTCCCTTAATAGATTAAATAAGTACCAAGTACAGAAAGTAAGTCTATTCCATCGAATACATCCTGTCCTGTAATTTATGATTGTGTTTCAACGCACAATACGAATTCTTTCAAAGGGAAAACGAAATGATTTCTTTTAGATGGTAGAAAATAGTGAAAAGTGATAAAATTCATGGAACATACTTGTAATAAAATAAACAAAGATTCGTTATTTCTTCAATATATATTCCATTACACTTCGAAAGTAGTGATATCAATTTTAGTTTCATTTTAGATCGTTATTATTTTGGTTCGAATTTTGTTTGATTAACGACACGCTAAGTACATTTATCTGTGCTGATAGTACTAATAGCCAAATTTTCGCCGAAATACAATCATCAATATCAAATATTTCCCTTATCAATAGCGGCCAATTTTCATATCAACCATTTTATCACTGAAACAATGGGTGTACTTCGTCTAATAGCTAATGGTGTAAAATTTGCTTATGTGTAAAGAGGATTAGAAATTCTATGGGAACTTAAACAATAGAAAAAACAATGCAAAGTGTAACTCAGAGGATAGTAATGGAAGGGAAGTATTCTAGTGGCCTATATTTTTCATCAAGTTTCATATATAATCATATATATATATATGTGTGTGTGTGTGTGTGTGTGTGTATTCGCAACAGTATATATATATATATATATATATATATATATATATATATATATATATATATATACTAGTGCGAACACGCTATCTTTAATATAGGGTATATGACATTTTATCGTATATTTGTGTAATATATATATATATATATATATATATATATATATATATACATAAGTATACATAAAGAATGCTGCAGCAATTAAGAATGGAGCATAAAAGTCTTCGCATCTGATATGGAGTAGCCGAAATATTTGCAAACTCAATAGTCCGATAGTATTCACGGTCATCATGTGCTAAACCCAGTTGCATTGCAGCCTCTTTGTAACTATAGCCAACTACATGTAACTATGGATTGCCATTATAACTGTGTAATGTATTTTCCTGAAAGTCTGTAGGGAAATGTTTTATACATTTCTCATCGACCATACATGTTGCGTTGGGTTTCTCTCTTCCACATGGACCATGTAGCATGCTTTTGGTGACATGTTGAATTGGTTCTTTTTGTGGATTTTGAAGTTCTGTATAAACAAGTATATCATAATGTTTTGGATCTTGTCTTAATATGAACAACATATGACAATGGGGTAGTCCACGTTTTTCAAACTCTATAGTCCACATGTTCCCTACAATATCTCTCAAAACATTCTTCTCCAAAATATCATGCAAGAGATCCCGAAGTTTCATATTAAATACTCTGTCAGCTGGTGTCTGTCCTGGATATAGTTTGTCTGTGGTGCTAGCCCAGCAACGAAAATTCTGATGCAAATGAAAATTAAATCACAGAGATATACTTGCAGAGCAAGTGGCTTGATCTGAAATCGTGTGCTGAAAGAAAAGCAATTGCAGCGTGGAAGATGTTTGTAAGCCATTTAAGAACACACAAAAAGCCGTTAGATTCACTTCAACATTTAAATTTAATTTGTCAAAATATTTTCGTCTCTCTGAAACCGCGACCTGTTCACTGACAGAAATTCGTGTTGCACTTGTGCAGCACGTAACATGTCTTTTACTTATATATACATACATCTTTTAATGTAAGAATGAATATGTTCCTCTTTTGCCTCCTCTACACGTTTCAGTCAGTTGACTGCGACCATGCTGGAGCACCGCTTTTAGTCGAAGAAATCAACCCCAGGACTTATTCGTTGTAAGCCTAGTGCGTATTCTATCGTTTTTTTGCCCAGCCACTAAGTGACTGGGACATAAACACACCGACATCGATTGTCAAGCGATGGTGAAGGAACAAACACAAAGATATACAAACATAAATATATATACATATATGTACACGACAAGCTTCTTTCAGTTACCATCAGCCAAATCCACTCACAAGGCTTTGGTTGGCCCGAGGCTATAGTTGAAGCTATTTGCCGAAGGTGCCACGCAGTGGGACTGAACTCGGAACCATGTGGATGGTAAGTAAGCTTCTTACCACACAGCCACTTCTGCGCCTATATATACGTTTTATATTTATTATAATATCCCTAATTTTTTTTTTAAATTCCAACATAGTAAAGTAAAGATAATAAAACAAATGTGAAAATGGCAAGAAATCTTATGATCTTGTACATTTTTGAGAGAAATAAAAGAATATACGCTTTTGCTACAAGCGTTATTTTTGTTATAGATTTAATATTATTGAGTATGTTGTAGGGTTTTATGTACAAATGTAAGTTGAGGAAACCCCGATGTGTTATAAATGAATAAACAAACAATTCTTTTTGAACAGTGGACGGTGGTATCTACAAATGAATTTGATATCAATATGCAAATACGCACACACAAACATATATATAATATACAAACGCAAACACACACACATACATACATATATTCTCTCTCTCTCTCTCTCTCTCTCTCTCTCTATATATATATATATATATATATATATATATATATATATATATATATATATATATGTATATATATGTAAATATATTTCTCTTTTCTCTCTCTCCCTCTCATATATATACATACATGCATATATATATATATATATATATATATATACATATATATATATATATATATATATATATATATATATATATATATATATATATATATATATATATATATATATATATATATATATATATATATATATATATATATAAATGTATACATGTATACACACAGATAGATAGATATTTGTATGCATACATTTACACTCACACATACGGAAACACATACATAGATGCACATATATATGCACAAACACACATGAATTTTTAAAAAAATGACAGAAAGCATATGAAATATCAGAAGCCATATGTTGACACAGTAATCAGTTATTGATAACAGAATTATTATGTACGTCGCCGCTAATTACTAAGATATACAGCATAAAGATATTTCCGACTATTGTTTTAAGAGAGAGATTTACCAGATCAGTTGAGATAACACTTTGTCTATAGGAGCCCTGAATGATGCTCTTTCTGCAATGCAAAAGAAATACGCGAGAGGATATTGCTGTCAACGTGTTGGTTCCGTAATGTTCGATAAAATGAGATTACTAGTTTTGCTAAGTCACAACTATACTACACATCAACTGCATATTGTTTTCGTAGTTGTGGTTTGCATTTATTTGATGAACTCTTTTGCTTGTTTATTTTTCATTTCCAAAATGGATTTCTACACATACTTTCGCGTATATAGAGGCATATAAGAAGGGGTACTGAGAAGTTCCTGGCTTTAAGGGTATTGCGATAGATCAGGATGGAAGCTCTAACCACTTAGCCATGTGTTTTCACTCACACATAGCTTATGTGTGTATGTGTGTGTGTATGTGTGTAAGTGTATCTGCGTGTGTATTTATGCTATTCCCTCACCTTCGCTTTACAACCGGTGTTGGTTTATTTGCATCTCTGTTAGTTAGTAGTTCGACAAACGAAACCGACAGAATACCTACCACAAGTACTGGGGTGGAATGGTTCGACTAAAACTCTTTAAGGCAGTTTCCCCGTCATGGCGGAAATCCACAGACGAAAACAAATAAAATATTAAAAAATAAAAGATAACTTCGACGTACCGGAGCAAATTAAGAGAAGCTAATCAATGCAAAGATAAAATTAATTTTTCCCCCATTCTCTGCCACCCATTAACAAAAACAGACTTAACATTATCTGATTCGAACTTCTATTCTCTTGAAAAGTTACATTTGATGAAGTTTAAGAAATATTCAAATTTCATATTAATTACAGTTATAGACAATTAACAATTGAAATTAGAAAAAAAAAGCCACAAGCCCTGTGTTGTTGCAACACAAACCAATGTTCTCTGAAATAGGCATTCAACGCTGATGGTATTATCTATGACTTATGTGTCATCTCTAGTAGACCAAACACTATGTGCAAACACTGTATCGCTCGCCTGGAATATAAATTCATGCAAACATATTTCAACCGTAAAGTCTTCTTTCACAATATAGCAAAGAGAAATATAAGGAACTTACCTAGGAGGTGAATGAACATACTTCAACATTTGGCACAAAGAAGATCCTCTTAACATGGAAACCTCAGAGATATTTAACAATGATCTTTGAATTGCACACAATTGCGAACAGTCATAAACAGCAATAAATATGAGGGCTGTTTCGCATTGTCCACCTCTGCAATGACAACGAAATTATACACATGTCAAGACAATGTAATAAAAGTTGTATAGGCACACTATTTTGTTCAGTAAACATTTGTTTCTCCTACATTCACCATTTTGCTCGCAGCACTTAGGCATCTTTTATGAGTCTTCTCTGTGACAATCTACACTCAAAATCCTCCATTTCGAGCTTGTTCCTCTACTTTCCACCTCGTCGAGAACAATAGCAGATGTGCTACATATGATTCTAATTAAACGAGTAGCATAGCTTTGTTCTATCAGTATGTCTTTTAAAGTTCAGGCCAGCAAAGTGTCACTTCTTGAAAGGCTACATTTGAATATCTCATACAATAGCCAACGGGCTTTGAATATCAACGCTTAACTTCTAGGCTTCGTGAAAACTGAAACACGGAAAATAATTTAAATAATACTCTCTAAATATTCTCAAAATATTTGCTGTACATTATTAAAATGCGCAAACTTAGTTACCTAACATTCAGTACCCTGTTTAGTAACGACGTGAACTCAATACCAATTAGTTAAATAGACACAATTTTATCACTTAGTCATTTTTCTTCTGATAATTGTGTATATTCAGAAATTTAAACAAGAATATTCATAGAAGAATTAGTTATGGTTTCCCATACGATGTCTTAAGTTTATTTATCTCACTTATCATTGCTCAGATTTCTCTATTCGGATTAAATCATTTTCATGTTCGGTTCCTGAAACAATACAAGACATTTATTTGATGTCTACTATAGAAGATTAACATCAGTAAGAGATTTAACAGAGATAATTGTCTAGAGTCTGTCGCCAGTTTTACTCCAAATTTGATAAACTGGATCCGTAGTTCTGCATCAGATATTATTCTCGGTAAAAACTAATCACATCCCAGTAAATTGTTTCCATCATGTCTCTCCATTAATCTCTTTAATTGCTATTTGATTACTATGCCCCTCAACATCTTTTTAAATCCCCACAACACGCACGGAATCCATTGGAATCTTTCTTATACCTACTTAACTCTATTTCGATTGCCTTTCTTTTTCCATTATTCTCGCAGCACTTTCCAACCAAAATTTTCTTTCTCGTACCTTTTTTTTTATATCTTTTTAAATTGTTTTACTTAGTTACTGCATCATTATCGTCACTCTCTTCATAATAATCTTTAATGTTTATCTTGCCTTTAATACCCCACGATGATGTTTTTGTTTTTATCTTTCATTTTCATCCATTATATCACTTGTTGTCTTCGTACTTGATTTTTTTCAATATTGCTCTTGTTGTTTTTGATGTTCTTCTTCTTCTCCTCAATTCTTTTCCTCAAAATTCCATATTTATCTTCATCACCTGTTTCCCACGAGGTGGCGCCAACGAAGAAAACATTATATATTGATAACAATCTTCCTTTTGTCATTTGGATTTCTTATTATCCTTGATGTTTGTTTGTTTTTTATTGTTGTTCTCATAATTACCGTCGGTATCGAACGAAAACTAGAAGCAGATATCCTTAGACATCATAAAATACACCGCAATTTCTGAAACTAATTTGGAAACATATATATATATATCCTTCTGCGTTCTTTCAAAAAGTATTACTTGAAACGCATTTTACTCTTTTATGAGAGATGAAAATGGCTGCTGTCAGGAAAAAAATTGTATGTATAAATGAGGATAATTACGTACATCAGTGTAGATCATACGAACAAGGCCAGATTGATGGAACTGCCACAGCCTTCTCCAAAGTTATATGTGGCATTCCGTCGGTTACGGTGATGAGAGGGTTCTCGTTAATCCAATCAACGCAACAGCCTGCGCGTGAAATTAATGTACTCCACAGACACGCGTACCCTTAACGTAATACGCAGGGAGATTCAGCGTGACATCGAATGTGGCAAGGATGGGCATTACAGGTACAACTCATTTTTGCCATCTTAGTGGGCTGGATCACCGTGAAATAATTTGTCTTCCTGAATGACACAACGTGCCATCGGGAATTGAACTCAGGACCATACGATCGTGATGCGATTACGCTATGCACTAAGCTACACTATATATTACTCTGTACAAAATAATGCAAAAGTGACATACATTCCCAATAAATATGAACTGCTTGCAGATCAGTTTACTCAACAATTAACGTTAATTATATTGCTTTATTTCTAGCCTTCTAATTTAAATCAGGACGCTAGATTAAATGATAAACCACCTGTTTTGTCGATTCTCGACCGGCATTCAGTCGATTTGTATCCATTACGATTGACGTGTTTGGTTAGTGTTTATATAAATGATAAGTACAATACATTGTTATGCAATAAGGCGAATTACTCTCTATTTACGATATAGCCAGATGAAAAATAGCTACTACTGTGACTACCGTCCCTAGAGGCGAGAAGTTCAATCTAATTTCAGTACAAAATACATATTTTTAGGAAAGAAATTGTAAGATATTGCTAAACACATAGAGATTAAAAGTTATATCTTAAACAAACAGATCTGTTGAGCTTTTGATGGCTATACAAGTAAAAACATGACCACCACACAGACGCTATACATTTTCAGATGCTATAAGTACAAAATACGTTTATAATAAGAAACTTTTCTAAGAGGGGTACGTTCATGTCTTTTCATAAGATATTAGTAATGTAGTTAAATGTTAATTATCTCGGGACAGAAACCACAAAACGATTATAAATAACCAACCGACACCTTATATGTTGGTGGGCCTTGCTCGCCATACGCAATCGTTAGAGATATATTTCAGTGATATTTAAATTTCGAGAATATCTCACCTATCGTGCCTCAGAATCGAAACCAGCAGACATAAAATTATATCTTGCATGGTAAAGTGTATTCACCATTTATCTAAGACTCCGTTCAGTTAGGTATCTCACTGATCATGCATTTATTGACCCATTTTGTATTAGATCACATACATGTGTGTATGAGTGCGGCTGAATATGTGTATTTGTGATTACGTTTGTTCCTCACCACTACATCGCAACGAGTACTGGTGTGATTACGTCCCCGCAATATAGCGGTTCGGCAAAAGAACCGATAGAATAAGTACTTGGTTTTAAATAACATAGGTGTTGATGTCGGTTTATTTCATAAAAATTCGTTAAAGGCGGTGCCCCAGCATGTCCGTAGTCTAATGACCGAAACAAGCAAACGATAAAAGAAAATTGCACTTTGTTCCTGAAAAGAAATCCCAGCTTAAGTCAAGTAGAAATATGGCTTTATTAACAATGTTAAAGCACTTAGTAACTTGAGCGATAGACACTCATTCACACTAGGACATAAATAAATATTAAATATTGTTATTTTATGGTAATCTATTCTCTAATGACAGACATTACTTTCTTACTTCAATGCATTTGTAATATATCACATAATATTAAAATAAAAAATTCTGATAGAAATGAACAAACTGTTAACACCAAGTACAATAGGAAATCTGTGGAAATCTATTAGCGAAAAGTCTTGCTTCTCACAAAACATTGTCCAGTTCATAGCACAATATAGAAATTGTTTCATGCCACCTTAGGTCATTGAATTTACATCCGTCATCTGAACTTGCATAATATTCCAATCAACAAACTTCAGATCTTTAGGATAGACGCCAGTTATATTGCTCTCTTGAATTGAGCAACATTGGATCGAAATGTTATTCTGTAACGAATATACATATACAAAAACATTTATAGTAAGCGTAAACACACAAGTAATATCGTATATACGTAATATTATACACACGGACACGTATGCCTGCGTCTGTGTGTTTATACGAATACATATTGTATGTGCCTGTATAAACAAACAACTATCTATTTATCTATCTATCTATCTATATATATATATATATATATATATATATATATATATATATATATATATATATATATATATATATATATATATATATATATATATATATATTTATTTCTACATATATAAACATGTTGAGTACATGTACACACATATACACACACAAAACAAACACACACACACATACATATATATATATAGATAGATGGATAGATACACGAGGGGTGTATGAAAGGTTTTGAGCCTTAAAGGATTTGAGCCTTGAAGTCGTGTACCTTCCTCAGAAGTCTTGCACCATGTTTTGTTCTTTTGAGGCTCGAGAAATTTTATACATCCGTCGTGTGTATATATATATATATATATATATATATATATATATATATATATATATATATATATATATATATGATTTTACATTGTGCAGGGACCACATGTTTTATAGAAACGTTATTCCTTGCAATATTTGGAGGCCCATCAAGATTGACTGGGTTCGGAGGAACCCGTTTCCAACTGAAAAGAGCCAGGATTAGGTGGAGAAATTTGAACTCACAAAGCAAAGATGTGGACCAA
Source organism: Octopus bimaculoides (assembly GCF_046866305.1). Lineage (NCBI taxonomy): Eukaryota > Metazoa > Mollusca > Cephalopoda > Octopoda > Octopodidae > Octopus > Octopus bimaculoides. The sequence continues at coordinate 8,461,131 of NC_142936.1, forward strand.
ATACTGCAGGAGAACTCGGTCAATTTGTCAGTACAGACACACATACATACATACATACATACATACATACATATATACAAAAATACACAGGCACTATACATATGCATATACATATGTATATATTCGCATGTACTCACATATATACGTATGTCTATTTATATGATTGGTAGGTATTTATCTGTGCATGAGTATATATATATACTTACATGCACACACACACATACACACACACGCAGTAATAAACACATATATTGACAAATGAATAAATACATATATATACGTATGTGTATTTGTCTAAACGTATTCAAGATCGTGTTGGCAAGCTTCTTTTCTTCTGTTGTTATAAGTGTTAAGCTAAGTATTGAATCAATTAAGCAATAATATAACATTTCCTGACATTTTATCACTCCGATAAAACTTGTGGTTTATTTCAACATCTTTATTTCTGGATTTCTTTGTAGGAGAAACAACACGATTAGGTTGCAGTCGGTCTGATATTCGGGATTGTACAAATTAAACAGATGTTGTGTCATAATCTGCCATATTTTCTTTAAGGTAAGTCGGTTACAATTATTAATTTTATAGCAACCATCTTCTCTATGTTGCAGAAACTAATGCATCTGTGTTGCAAAAACTAATATACAAAAAAAAAAAGCTTGAATGTAAACAGTTTTTTTTCTTTATGAAGGCTTCAAAATATAAACACATTGTTGATATTTTGATACTTATATTTTGATATTTATGAGATTATAACTGTCTTGGTTATCCAGCCCACTTTTTTAATGTAAATTTTCAGTAGTTACATCTGCATTTCGATCGGTTTAATCTTCAATTGTAAGAGGTTTTTTTTTTTTACTTGGAGTCTCACATTGTCTTTGCTAGAACAATACATGCGTCCGTTAGCTACAAGATGAGCAAGATATAACCGTTAGTTAATAATGATATATTCTAAGAAGAATACGGATCAAAATTTAGTTTTTATATGTGTGTGTATGTGTAGGTGTTTGTGAGTGTGTATATATATATATATATATATATATATATATATATATATATATATATATATATATATATATATATACATATATATATATATATATATATATATATATATATATATATATATATATATATATATATATATATATACGTATGTATATATGTATGTATTTGAGGTAAGATTATGAGTTTATAATATAATCAAGAATGCCATTAACAAAACTCCAAGAGAAAATCTTGTCAGTACTATGATGATATTCAGCTAACATAGATGCTGCTGTCTGTTTTTACTTGCTATTCTGTCAACTTTTTCCCGGAAAAGGACTGTGTTGGATTTCTCAAAAGGCTTTTTGGCCTATAAGCCTCATTCATTCTTATTTTACTGTACTGGACCCTCATACCTATTCGATGTTTTAAAAAAATTCTATTATATTTTCATAATTATGGGCGCAGGAGCGGCTGTGTAGCAAAGAAGCTTTCTTCCCAACCATATGGCTCCACTTTCAGTCCCATTGCATGACACCTCGGGGAAATACCTTCCACTATAGCCTCGAGCCGACTGAAGCTATGTGAGTGGATTTGCTAGGTGGAAAACTGAAAGAAGCCCATCGTATATGCGTGCGTGTGTGTGTTTGTGATTTTTTTTTGTTTGTTTCCCTAACTTGGCAATTCATTCAAAGACACCGATCGAAAAAGAACAAGACTTAAAAAGGATGTACTGGGGACGATTTATTGGAATAAAATATTCGAGGCGGTGCCCCAGCATGACCGCAATGTTTGACTGAAACAAGTAAAAGACAAAAGACAAATATGATTAGGGAACTGTATAAAGAAAAATGTGTAAACATTTTGTGTATTGCAGAAATTATTGACCAAATTATTACACATAAAAATTAACAGCAAAATCTTATACGGACCTCCAAAGGTCATGTGGACCCCGTTTGAGAATCATTGGTCTAATGGACAGAGTAGTTAATTTAGTCCTACACCGCTAAAAAAAATAAGTCGGTAAGTAATGCATTAAGCCGTTGACTACTCAACTGGATTTGACCTAAAGTTTAAACAAGAAATGACAAATTAGGCGCCACCAACTTTGGAAATTGATTGATTGTTTACTTGTGCAAGGCTAATGTATCTCACAAAGTTATTCATCGATGAAGTTCGAAAGTTTTTTCTTCTTTTTATCAATGATTACTAAGAAAATATACAATTGTTTCGTTTTGTTTTCTTTTTATGGAAATATTTCTTTCCGACATTGTTTTTTAAACTCAGTTAGCTACCCAGCTCCATTTAACATTAATAATAGGATAGATATAAGTTAGGCAAAAAAAACCCAGTCAATTACATTATGTAGGATAGGGGAGAAATATGATAGAATTATATTCGCAGACATATCAATATAAGTTATGTAGGGATGGTGCAGGCAAGGTTGTCTGGCAAAGAAATTCGTTTCGTAAAATCCTGTTTGGGGGCTTAGTTCCATTGCACGGCACTTGGCCAGGCCAAATGCCGTGTCAGCGAATTTGGTAGGCGGAAACTGTGTGAAACCCCATCATGTGTGTGTATGTGTGGTTAGAAGTTTGCTTCTCAACCTCATCATTCAGTCCGTCTCACTGCGTGGCACCTTGCGCAAATATCTTATACTTTCGAATAGGAAATTAATACTCATTAGTAATGCTCACTTCATCACAGCTAGCAGAGGCCAACTCACCTTGTGAATATTATGAAGAATGCAATTGGAATCAGTGACTGATTTCACAAAATGGTAATGTTAGAATTATAAAATAATCAAGATGGCTAGCGGCAATTTAAAACCGACAAGGAAATAATTCATCATCACTATGTATAAACTGACACAGAACACGCAAGTTTCAATGGGTTTTGTGACCACGTGGTGTGGACAATTTTCGCGGGTAGGAAGGAGGCAGGACGTTTGACTGCAGTATCTTATAACCCTATTTTGCTTATAGAAATCCCATACATTGTAGTTTAACGTAGAGACACTACCTTGATTGATGAGGCGTTGGGTGGGGGAGACGAATAACCGAGGAGAGGGATGGAATGATGGTCGGAATTTGTTAAATTCGTTTATTCGTTATTTCATTAAAGACTGCTGTTTTGGCTGTGCAGACTTAATCATGAGTGGAATATATATATATATATATATATATATATATATATATATATATATATATATATATATATATATATATATATATATATATATACCGTATATTATATATTATGACATTTATTTCAATTAGCTATTATACATTTTATTAAATTAATTTAGAAGATAATTATTTAATATTTAATTAAATAATTAAATTAAGAAAATATGAAGTACGCCGTAATGATAATTTAATAACTTGTAAAATTTTAATTGGTAATTACATTGTCAGATACTCTCCCAGCTGTTTATGGCTGGCCAAGATCAACCTGCTCAGAGTACGGCCAGCCATCTACGTCTTGCTGGGGTTCGGCGTCTTGATCAGGTCGACCCATGGGGGGGGGGGGGGGCTCCACTACATGCAGCATCTACCCCTTCCATAACGATAAACGATAACTTGATAAGCCGATAACGTACATTGCTGTCGCTGACACTGTAAGACAACGTCGGAAGTGAACATATATCAAAACTGTAAAATTACACAATGCTGCTCAGCAAGCCCCTGCTGCGTCGACCAGTCATGTCTTGTCACGTGTACACGTAGTCATCTGATAATGAGCCTTAAAGACACTTCGGGACACGGTCACAATAGACAGGGATCGCGGAATCGAATCTCCGGCCAGACAATGTGTGTGTTTATGTGCGATACACCTAAACTCTATCTATGGTGAGAGGGGTAAACAAGAGAATAGATTGTAGATAGATTAATAGAAAGAAAGAAATGTGCTGTGGGTTCAGTACGTCTTCTTTTATTATATGAAAGTCTTTCCACACTTTAGCACTTAATATTTGAACGTGAAATGCCTCTTTCTATGCATAATTAGAATATTTTGAAGTTGCAGATATATGCCTAACTATGTTATCATAATATTTCATCTCTTCAGAAATATATATTGTTAAGTAAAATTTTTGGACGTTTAATGTGGAGTAAGGGTTAAAATAATTGGAAAATATTGTACAATATTTGCGCCTGAGAAATGACGTACGCAAATAGAAAAACAAGGAAAGGTACAGTAAATATAGTATAGGATAGTTTAATAAAGAAAGCAAAATATTTTTCGAAACAATTCTTTGATAATCAAGAATATTTCCATTATATGTAATGGCTTCTGTACGTTTACATACAACACATATGTACGTGCAGGTGTATTCTGTATATATGCATGCGTTTGAGCGTCAGTGGGCATGCAGGCGCGCGTGTTTGTGTACATGTACATATCAAATTAAGTTGAATAGCAGCAATTTACTGTGTGTTGAACGGCCATACCGATACCCTTTGAAGAGCCTTCTTGGTAGGAGTGTAGCGATATTTGGCAAAGATACGCTTTATATATGTGTGTGTGTGTGAGTGTGTGTGTGTGTGTGCGTATGCGTGTGTGTGTGTGTGTTTGTGAAGAGCTAGCTGAAAACCTGCACATACATACACATTCATATTTGCATATATATATATATATATATATATATATATATATATACATATGCATATAGTCATGTATGTTCGAGTACATATACGTGTATATGTATATACATACAAATACACACACATATGTGTGTATGTATATATGTATATATGTATATATATATATGTGTATATATATATGTATATACATATGTATATACATATATATGTATATATATATATATGTGTATATATATATGTGTGTATATATATGTATATATATATATGCGTATATATGTGTGTATATATATGTGTATATGTACATGTATATATATGTATATGTATATGTATATGTGTATATATATATGTATATATAAATGGAGAGAGAGCGGTAAAGAAGAGAGAAAGAGATAGAGGCATACAGGCAGACAAATAGAAGGCAGAAAATTTAGTGAGAATAGATAGATAGATAGATAGATAGATAGATAGATAGATAGATAGATAGATAGATAACTTCTGTGATATATACATATCGTTAAAATCAGGAATTTAGTAAATGAAAACTTGGTGTTTCTGTATTAGAGATTAAAGTAGAATGCAAATGAATTCCTGTCGAAAATAAATGCTTTGAAGTCCTCCAAAATCTTTCAACATTATAGGATTTACATAGAATATAGACGAGCAAACAACTTCCAGCTTGTTTACTTGAAGTTGGGAATGAATTCAATGTTTTTCCTTGCTATCTAAGCTGTCACTCATCTTATTCTTTGACGATTTCCTTTCTTCACCTCTTTGACCCCCATGTTTTTATCATTATCATTGCAATGAAAATAGCTTTCGGATTTAATGCGAAATGTTTGCACCAGATATCCTGCATTCTATTTACCTCGTGTCTTTTTATATTTCGGGGAGAAGGAGAAATTTGAAATATTAAGTTGTTCTCTTGGCATTGCACATGTTTACTTGAAAGATGCCGAACCTGCTTCTTCTCATTTGGATTTCTAAGATGTCTGCAAAATCTGTTCAATATTGATGTGTTCAGTAAATATTGCTTCTTGGGTAAAAAGAAAAAAAAGGAAAAGGTGGAGTGGGGAATCACGTTGTGCAATTATTCTAGGATTTTCCACACAGATAATGATGATGACGATGATGATGAACAATTGCCAAACATTTCAAACCAATATTATTATTAAGCCAGTGCATCCTAATTTAGTTACTCATCTCCACAAATCTCAAGAATCCTTCTTCTTCTATTTCTTCTTCTTCTTCTTCTATGAAAACACACAACTTATTTTGTTGGGTATGATGGAAAGTGTCAGCTGTCCACAGCCAGCAGACTAAGGTGCCACTTCTTTTATTGGTCATGCTTCAAGAACCCTGGGAAGAATTCTTGAAATTCCATGCTATGATGATTTTTGTTGGTGTTCTACCTTCATACTTGGACCGATCTTTTTCAGCCATGTTGGTGGTTGAGTGCTGATGTTTCCAAGTACATTTCCAAGTACATTGACCAGAACCTTATTATTATTATTATTATTATTATTATTATTATTATTATTATTATTATTATTATTATTATTATTATTATTATTATTATTATTATTATTGTTGTTGCTGTTATTATTATTATTATTATTATTATTGTTATTATTATTATTATTATTATTATTATTATTATTATTATTATTATTATTATTATTATTATTATTATTATTGTTGTTGCTGTTGTTATTATTATTATTATTATTATTATTTCGCCGAATAACAGTTGAACACAGGGCTCAATGTAATTCATTCATCTTCTCCCTGAACTTACTGGCCGTGTTCCAGAATTTGACGTCAATCATCATCATCATCATCATCATCAAAATAATCATCTTTATTATTATTTTTATTATCATTACTATTATTGTTGTTGTTGTTAGGGCATCGAACAAAACTGCCTTGCAACATGTAATTCGGATTTTTACATTCTGAGTTCAGATCTTGTTAAGATGATTTTAAACTTTCTTCCTCCTATGGTCGATAAGATCAGGCAAAGTAATCGACCATCAAATAAAACTATTGATCATATACCGATGCTACAACCAATTATCATATTGATATTGGTGCTCTTGTTTATTTGTAGTGTTGTTGTTGTTCTTCTTCTGTAGTTAAAATAGTTCTCATATGAGTGTTGTGGCGTGGCAGATTATTTGGAAAAGCATACTTTCCGGTTTCTCATTCTAGCAATATTCGTTCTGAGTTAAAAACTCACCGAGGTCGAATTTGTTATTTATCTTTCCCCTATTTATTTTTAAATAAGTACCAGTCAAATACTGGTGTCAATATACCTGACAACTCCACCGCTTATATTTCTAGTCATGCTCATGTCTTTGAAATCGATATTTTTATTAGTCTTTTTTAGTCGATAATTTGCATTCAGTGTTGTGTTTTGTTTATATTTCTGTGTGGTTTATGTATTCTATGTGTCTTTCTTGGCAATGCCAATATCATAGTACATATAAATATTAATCTTGCTGAAGATTTCCTTTCTATTTTCTTTTGTCTATCGCTCGACTTACATGTTGCAGCGTGCTTATATAGTATCTCAGTCATTTCTGGAGCGAATTCAAATGAATGTATCGATTAAGAGGAAATGTTAATGAGGATGTTTGTAAGCTTTTGAATTATTCTCCGCATCAGATTACATGGCCATGCCTGAGAATAGTATGATTTGATCACTTTTAGTGACAGATGTTAAAGAATATGTGCAATATATACATACCAGTTCATGTCTGACTTACTTTTGCAGAGCATGTATAATATATTCTTCGTCACTTAATATAACTAACCAATGAAGTTACTATATTTTCGTATTTCTACTTTCACAGATTTCCCCTATTTGTTTTAATATTTCTTGTCATCCTCTGCACATTGGCCATATTATATTTCTTAGCTTTTTAATTATATTTCTTTCACACACACATGTACAGAGGACCTCTTTCAATTTACGTCAAAGTCTAAGGCTTTGGTTCTCCCAAGGCTATTGTAGGAGACACTCGGCGAAGGTGCCACAACAGTGGGACTGAACAGAAAGGTACCCATATTTGCGTCTTGCGCATTTATAATGAACAACTGAAAATGGATTTTTTTAAAGCCTCTATTTGATATATTATCGAAACTCGCATTGTTGGAAATGATATGGCGAACACCAAATAGTGCTAAAAGCACACGTTTGTATACAGATACATGTAACATTACATTATATATATATATATATATATATATATATATATATATATATATATATATATATATATATATATTTCTTTATTTCCCACAGGGGGCTAAACATAGAGAGGGCAAACAAGGACAGACATAGTGATTAAGTTGATTACATCGACCCAGTGCGTATCTGGTGCTTATTTAATCGATCCCGAAAGGAGGAAAAGCAAAGTCGATTTCGGCCCAGTTTGAACTCAGAACATAACGGCAGACGAAATGTCGCTAAACATTTCGCCCGACATGCTAATAATTCTAACCTTAGCACACAGTCGTCTCTGCATCAATATCTAAATTACTTTAGAATAGAAGAGTTGGGAAGGTCAAAGAAGTCTAAATTTTGCTTTGCATTATGCAGCTTTAATAAGTTTAAATCTTCCATTACAAAACCATGGAGTGCTTACTGGTTTTAATACCAGCATTCAATCATTGTGTGGCAAAATGTGGTGCTATGGATCAAAATTAAGTCAGCGAAGTTTCGAGAAAATTTGAAAAGCGAATTTCAAAATATGTTAGAAGATAGCGAAAGGTGGAGTGAAGATATTCTCAGAGAAACTGGTAACCAATTGACGAAATTAAATGACATCACGTTCATGTGTTCCGTAAAGCATCCTTTCAGTAGTTGAGAAAATCATGCAGAGTAAATAGTGTAAGCAACTGGAACTGAAGGATACTCGGGATAAAATAGGTGATTTTTTTCAATAGTTTAAAAGTAATTATAAGAAAGACCATGGTAGAAATGTTGTCTTACAAAACTTTGACAAGCACGGAACAACTAGAAACCTCGGATTTCCCTTCCCACATAATGAACAATAAAGCGCCATGTTTCGAAATAGTTCCGAGCATTTAAATATCTTTGAAGAAGT
>NC_142936.1:8479828-8484828 GCF_046866305.1 Octopus bimaculoides
TTACATTCTGAGTTCAAATTTCATCCCTTTCGGTATCGATGTAATGAATACCAGTTGCACACTAGGGTCCGGTTAATTGATTGGCTCACTGTCCCAACATTCCGAGCGATGCACCAATGGTAGAGAAGAAAAGTTATGTAGCGCATTCATGCCAGTGTATTTATTATCAATGCCACGAATGTTGCTGAAGATGTGTTGCTTGTGGTATCTTGATGTTGTCTTCTTCCATATCCAAACTGAACAGTGTTCAAAAGCGTTCCAACTGTGACTACCACATTGACTTCCATATACCCAGAGCTAATCCTGTTAATTTTCTATTGGCTGATGTGAGAAATATGAACGAAATATTGATGCTGTTTGTAAGTGACCAAGTGAGAATTTACAGGCTCGCTCATTAGCCCCGTCATAAGAATATTGAACTTGATGGTGGAGGCGGAGGAGGTGGTAGAAGCGGAAATTGTAGGGACGACAATGATGCTGCTGAAAGGGAGGATGGTAAGAGTGGCGACGATTATGACAATGACGATGACGAACACTACTACGACCCAGAAGGTGATAATGTGGAAGCTGCTGCTGTAGGTTATTATGATGATAGTGGTGATACTGATGATGATGATGGTGATGGTGATGATGATGATGATGATGATGATGATGATGATGCGCCAGTCCCTCGAATAGTTATTCATTTACGGCTGAGTGAACTGGAGTAACTTAGAATGAAGTATTTTGCTGAAGACCACAAACCGCCCGTCCTGGGAATCGAGGCCAGAGTATTACGATTGTGAGTGCAACTCCCCCACCATTAAGATTCGAGCCTTTACTTACTTGGTGCACGGTTTTCGGTTCGATTCTGCCAAAGTCACACTTGATAGTTTGTTATTGGGTTGATGCCATTCTTAAGCAATTTCGTCGACTTTCAACAGAGATATGATCAAAAGAATTCCATCTATGGCCATCCCGCCCATTCTCAGTTACAGTGTTTCTAAAAGCCAAATGGTCTAATATCGTTTTTCCTTCGTACCATTTGAAGAAGATATGGCTACTATTTCTCGCAGATCAAGCGCTGAGTTTGAAGAGCCCTTCTTCGCTCTTTGACAGGTCTCCAGAGATGGAGAGGAAAAGTGGTAAGTATGTGTTAATGGTGCAGATGATCATGAATGTGGTAACTATAGATGATAACAATAGAATAACAATAGAACTGCCGATGTCTAGATTCTCCTAGCACTAAAGGAACTTACGTAATCATAGCAAAGTTGATGGAGTTAGCTGTAGTAATAGAGAACGAATCAAAGATTTCGTGATAAGTCAGCTGAAACTATTAAAATGACAATAGCATAGGGAACGGAAAATGAGGCCTTTACCAATAGCTATAATCACTTTGCTATAAACGACAATATATTCTAAGATGCAACAGATGAAAGTTCTACTAAAAGAAATAAAACTAACACAAGATTGGCTACACCAGATATAACAAGTATGTAGGCGTCATAAACTGTCGAACCAGCAATCGCGCCCAAAGTATTAAATTAAAAATATCGTTTGTTCTAATGAAAAGAGATAAGTGCAAGATGTGTCTCTAAACGTTAATCGCACAATTGCAGTATTAAAATTCAATTGGTCAGATGTCGGTTGCTTTTAAAGATATCGCGTAAGAATTCGATACGCAATAATTTATGCACATATATATAAATATATGCATGTACACATATCTTTTATGCATATATGTATCACATACATATATATTGACGCATGTATGTACTGGCGTTCTTATACATATGTATACGTGCATATATACACACACACATATATATATATATATATATATATATATATATATATATATATATATATATATATATATATATATATGTATGCGCAGAATGTGAAATAGGGAGGTAGATAGACAGAGAGAGATAGAGAGAGAGAGAGAGAGAGACACACAGAGAGAGACAGACAGACAGACAGAGACAGACAGGGGGAGAGTGAACGAAATAGAGAGAGTGGGGAATGAAAGAGAGACGTTTGGTTGAAAATGACGGAATTGGGTCTAAAAAACAGCAACAGTTTTCGATAAATATACAGTCGGCATTATTTTTAAAGTCCACACTCTAATATTCCAAGCAAACTAATAAATATAACTGTTTTAATTTTGCTTGGCGTTGTTCTGATAATTTTTAACGATCAATAATACCGACCTTCCGTTTTAGAATTTCTTCTTGATTACAGAACTTTTGTTGCCATTCTTATCAAAATGAAATAAAGTTATCAACAATACATTTATGCATTTAAATCATATTCATTCTCATAATAGAATATATTTCTAGCTAAGATTACGTATCAAAGTACTAACATACGCTGACAAAATTATCGATTGCAATATAAGAACATTTCCGTGTAGATCTTTATCGTCCCAAGTATTGCAATCCGACGGAACACCTTGACTGCTTTACGATCTTGTGTCTGTACAGACACACACACACACACACACACACACACACACCCCACAGCACACCGAGCACATACACATATGTATGTATGTGTGTGTGTATATATATATATATATATATATATATATATATATATATATATATATATATATATAATCCAAGAAAGTTAGGGGGTTGTGAATCCAACCCACTAAGAGATAATACCTATCCAACATACTGCCGGAAGGATACCCAATTACTATTACACTAGTGTTTTAAGCAAGTGCAATAAATGTGTGCGGGTAAAAGGAAATTTTACCCTTAATTTATATAGCAATAAGTAAACAGGTAAATGACATAATATATATATACCAATAAGAAAATGGAGGGGAATATGTGGTACTCATCAACTTGCAGACATTGTATTATGTCATTTACCTGTTTACTTATTGCTATATAAATTAAGGGTAAAATTTCCTTTTACCGGCACCCATTTATTGCACTTGGTAAAAACACTAGTGTAATAGTAATTGGGTATCCTTCCTGCAGTATATTGGATAGATATTATCCCTTAGTGGGTTGGATTCACAACGCCCTAACTATATTTGCTGCCTTGATCAAATTATTTGTTTCTGCCATGTTTTTCTTTTTTTTTGTTCTGATGAATTTCAGAATTTCATTCACATTTTTTGTTTCTTGGTTCAATTTCCACAGTTCACCCTTTATAAGGTTGCAAATTATGTCGCTATCGTTCTCCTGTAGCCTTGCCTTTATTCTGTCGAAGATTGCCTTTTGTCCATCTGTCGTGTCACCATTAGTTTTATTGTCTTCTTCCAAACCATTTTTATGTCTCTCATCGAGCAAGCTATCACCGTTCCTTTCCTGTGGTTTTTTAGAGATTTCACCTCTGTTTTCTGTTATGAGATTACTTTTATCAGTAGGAACTGTATTTTCATCGTTTCCTCTGCTGCTGTTTTTCAATATCCGTCTTTTGATAACTTCGAGCTCTACTTCTGAAAACCAGCGATTTTTTCTTATTGATCTAGCTTAGATCACATAATCTCTGTCCCGTGTGTTGAAACAATCCCCCTTTTATTTCCTCCATTGATCATACATACATTGTCAGTATCCCCTAAGATGAACACCATTTTCGTCTACGGGGTTGCTCAGGTAGTAACACGTCATGTCCACAGCATTGATTTGTTATTATTATTATAATTATAATTATTATTATTATTATTATCATTATTATTATTATTATTATTATTATTATTATTATTATTATTATTATTATTATTATTATTATTGCTATTATTATTGCCGATGTTCGTGTAAATATTTTGGTGGATGGTGTTAATACATTTGGCCATCAGAAAGAATGTCTTTAAATATATAATTTTATCGTTCTATCATAGATGCACACAAAGGTATTCTGTTCACATAGCTGTCTGTGTGTGTATGTGTGTATGTGTAATCTACTTCTTTATTTAATTAATAATTATTACTATTTGTATGAAAAATATCGTAACTGCCGACTATAAAATCATTGTTTGTACATGTCCTTTTGATTCTTAAAAAAATATTTGTTTTTATATTGCTCCAAACTTTGAATATTTTAATGGCAAATAAAGATGGAATTTATTGAAATTTATTAACTGAATTTTGTTAGTAATTGCAAATGTTCAAATGAAGAAACAATATTTGTTAACAAATTCTAGATTTTCTTTTCCTTCAATAAAGCAGCTTGAAATTGAAGTCACACACAATGTGAAAAAATTTAATATAAAAATTCAATTTAAACGAAAATTAAACATCTGTATATATGTACGTGTATGTGTATACATATATATTTATTACATACACACACGCGTACACACACACTCACATACACACACTCATATAAATACATATATATATATATTTCCTTTAGATAAGCGCTTAAGTGTCGGAGACAGTAATTATGTAACAAAATATCATCTATAACATATTTAGAATGTTTGACTTTACAAACAACTGTTGAATTTTTTAGTCACACAAATCTAAAACTGCTCGCAAATCCTAGCACAGCACATGTTTAGTATAGGATACGAATTGTTTACGAAAATAGGGGCAGTCGATATTTGAGCGAGTTTTTATGGTCATCACGGCTATGAGGTGAGTAAATTTCAATTTCTTAAAATATAGTGCAAGAGCCCGTCGAATATTTTTCTGTTCGGATTCTATGTTACGTGTAAAAAAAAGTGTCCTTGCGAATGTAACTGTCATTATTTAATGTGTGTGTGTGTGTGACTGTGCATGTGTTCGAGTGTGTGATTCTGTGGCTGGCTCTAAGATAGATAGTACGAATGCATGTTGATCATTTAACTATTGTCCAATATGGTGGCAGAGTCATTTTAGGACGTCCACTCTTTTGCGTTATTTGTTAGAGCAAGATATAAAACAGATAGTAATGTATGTTTGGGAAGTATCAATTTGCCACTGGTTGTACTTCCCAAATATTATTTTCAAATATTAATTGAATCATTAATTACTAATTGACCTGTCAATAATTGACAGAAGGCTCTTTGATTCATA
>NC_142936.1:8492328-8512328 GCF_046866305.1 Octopus bimaculoides
TATTACCATCAACAGTAAAATACCAATACATTGAATAAAAGATCTACAAGTGAAATGAATACCGACTGTTCTTCTGGTATAAGTTAATGGCATTCTCTTGTTTTTGATTGTTTTTTTTTTTCTGATATCAATAATGAAATTAAATTTGATGAAAAGTTGATGATGAGAAGCGGGAGGGAGTGGAAGAGGAAGATGATGGAGGTGGTGATGATGATGATGTTGATTCTGATGTGGAGGAGGAAGAGAATGACGATCATAATTATCATGACGATCATGATGATGACGATGATGATGATGATTTTGATGTGGAGGAGGAAGGGGAGAATGACGATTATAATTATGATCATGACGATTATGGTGATGATGATCATGATCATGACAATGATGGTGATGATGACAGTGATGATGATGGTGATGATGATTATAATGCCGACGATGATGATGGCAAAGGATGATGGTGGAGGTTGTAAACGTGGGAGGGAAATAGTGATTGCTATCGAATCTGCTTCAACTTCAACTCGTCATCCTTGTTCTTTTTTTTGGGGAGGGGGTACCATGGTTCGTTATCGACATCGTGGCTATTGACATAGACAAAATCGAAGAGAATATAACAGAACAGAAGAATTCTTACAAAGAACGTGATAGCAATTTTGCAACATAATACAGTTTATTACATGTTTCGTCGACCAATAGGACGTGCTGATGGAAAATTTGACCCAATTGTCCTGTATCCATCCCAATATAAAATTGGTCCTTTTGTTGTAAGAGAGTAAAATAATGAAACCGCATTATATGACGTTCAAGAAACTTTGTAACACATACAATGTTGACAGTTTATACGTTTAGCCAATTTCTCATGTGTTTGTCATAGATTTCAACGAATTTTCAAAAGACCAATTCACATATGTTAATACATATACAGAACTTCTCCCGTGTATTCGTTAATATTTATTCTGACACTTTCTACCTTTCTTTTGTGGTAGCTTTGATCTATTACATATTACACATATACTTACTTTATATATATATATATGCACATATGCACATTTTCCAACGCATCCGTCGCATTTCTCGACATTTCAGTCAACATGCACCACTCCGCTCTCAATACCTCCATCCACTACAAACACAGCGACTCAGGCTCATACCTCAACTTTTCCTCCTCCCACCCTACACACACCAAGCTCTCCATCCCCTACTCCCGAGTCCTCCGTCTGCGCAGGCTCTGCAGTGAAAAATAAGAAAACAACAAGAGGACGTACGCATAGAATGCATTAGCATGTAAAGATGAAAAAAGAGTAGGTTTTTAACGTTATTAGTATAGTCCTTCATTAGGAAGACGAGAAATGAGAGAGAGAGAGAGAGAGTGAGAGAGAGAGAGAGAGAGAGAGAGAGAGAGAGTTTGAGAAAGAGAGAGAGTGTGTCTGTGTGTGTGTGAAGGAGAAGAAAGATTATGGACAAAACACGCTGAGATACGAAATATTTAAAGTTAAGCATAAAATATAGTATCGCGCTATAATCTGGAAAGGCAATGGTGTTTTAGTATTAATCATGTAACAGCCCTTATATCTATCTATCTATCGATCTATCTCTCTATTTACATATATATATATATATATATATATATATATATATATATATATATATATATATATATAAGTATATAAATATGTATATACACACACACGCACAGACACACACACACACATATATTTATAAATAGGCATATATGATCCGTTTCATTGATTATTGAATTTTGCTTCACCTAAATCTCTACCCTGTTCTACATCATAAATGGCTAATAGTATTCGAACTGTAACTAAAATTAAAATATCTTATTTTCAAAACACCCCATTTAACAGTAGATTATTCGGTGTGCATTGCTGTGTAATTTGAAATATATTCGGATGCTATTTTGAACAGGTTGAGCAATCACTTTAAATTTTCCATCTTATTTTCTATTTTCTATTGTGATATAGTCTCTGCTTTCATATGCAGTAACAAACACATTAGTCTGTACATATATAGCTGTATGGTTACGAAGTTTTTGAACAACTACGGGGCTTCAACTTCAGTCCCACTGCGTGGCATACTAGGCCACGGTCTTTTAGTATAGGCCAACAAATATGTTTGTTTGTCGTCTCTATGTTTAGCCCCCTGTGGGCAATAGAGACAAATATATTGTATATAAGTCTTAAGAACAAAATCTTGTATGAACTCTCAAGGGCAATATGGACACTATTTGAGAACCACTGTCCCAGCTATTCCAAGCACCTTTTGTCAGTTGACATATACCTTGGTTATGACAGCAAAGAACATGCAGTGGCAAGTAATACAGCATTTGTTAAACACATCGAAAATGGACATCGAGAATCACACGTACATTTTTCTCTTACTACTAACAAGTTTTATGATGTTGTTTATGTAAGTGATTTAATCTATGGAGAAGTGGAGCCTCAATACGCTATTGAACTGGAACTATCCTAAGTAAGGCGGCGAACAGGCAGAATCGTTTGCACGCCGTGTAAAAATGTTTGGCGCCATTTCGTCCGTCTTTACGTTCTGATTTCGAATTCCATCGAAGTCAGCTTTGTCGATAAAATATACCAATTGAGCCTTGAGTATTTATCCCCTAAAATTGATAGCTTTGTGCCAAAACTTGAAATCAATGTCATAAGTAAGCAGTGTTCATGATGCAATGCAAATTTCTCGGTTGACTATTAAAGATTCTGTCTACGGAACTGATTTTCAATTAACAAATTATGTGGATATGTCGTCTGAGATGATCAACAAAACAATTTCCCACGAACAGACACTGACATCGACGGCTCATCTGATCGGTCATACGTTGGAAAAATCTCTGAATAGCAACGGAATAAATCACCAACTGTCTCCTACTAAACATAGAATCTACATTTATTGATTGCTAAACAAAAACACACGCATGCGCAAGAACTACTCCCGTACAAAGACACACATACTTCCTTATGTGTGGTTGTGGGCGTATGTTTGTGTGTGTATGTGCATGTGTGTGTGTGTGTGTTGAATTGAAGTGCATTCTAAAACAAGATAATAAATAACAGAGCAACGTTACTGAAGAAGGAACTGTAATGAACAGAAATGAACTTTATTGAAGTAATGTTGACCGAGGCTCTGTGTGTGTATATATATATGTGTGTGTGTGTGTGTGTGTGTGTGTGTGTGTATGTGTGTAGGTGGGTGGCTTAGTGGTTAGGCTGTTGTACTCACGACTGTGGTATCAAATCCTACACCGAGTGATGCGTTTTGTTTCAATTCACGTTCCTCCAATATCTAGGTAAAGAACAAATTTGATCTGGACTCGGTAAGCCATCATTTTATATATATTTGCTAATTTGGTATCTCTTCCTCAATTTTAGTTTTAATTACAACAAAACAAACTTCCGGAAATAATAGAGTGCATGTCACCTTGGTTCAGCAAGTATTAATTTTTAAAAAAATACAACTACGAAACGAATGAAGCCTGAAGACCATTCATATACACTATACTCGCACACAGTCAGGAACACATACACATATCTAGATAGATGTAGATATACCTGATTTGAGATATCTACGGATATGTTTGTAAATACATATTGCTTTCAAATTTTGGCCACAAGACCAGCAATTTCAGAGAGGGGATACGTCGATTCAACAGGAAATTATTTATTCAACACTAAATTGATGAAACGTTAAGACGAACTCGGTAGAATTTCAACTCAACACGCGAAGGTAGACGATACAGCTCTAAGTATATATATATATATATATATATATATATATATATATACATATATATATAATTTATATATATACATGTATAAGTATATATTTATATATATACATACATATATACGTATATATATACACACACGTTTAAATATAATAATAATAATAATATATTTATATATATATATATATATATATATATATATATATATATATATATATATATATATATATATATATTTACGTATAAATATATATACATGTATTTACGCATATATATATATATATATATATATATATATATATATATATATATATATATATATATATATATATATATATATATATATATATGAGATGTGTGGGTTGTGTGTGTGTATGATGCATAATTTTGACGAGGTATGCTTGTGCATACATACATATTTCGTAGATATCATTAGGCCCATATTAGCGTAAGCTTTATCTAATCAAAATATATGACCATAAAGACTTTATTCGGTTGATTTACGATTTACGATCAGCAACGTGACTTATGCTAATAGCATCACGCACAAGCTCACGTGCATGCATGCACGCACATGGAAGCATCTATATGTACGTAAGAATGTATGTATGCGTGTATTTATTTATTTATGTATGTATGAACGTATATATATATTTGCGTGCACATACATATATCAGTTGTTATTGCACTATACACATATAAAAAATAAATATTACGTATTTATGTATGCGCGAGAATGTTCATTGATTTAAAGTTATTCACATAACATCATTTATTGTGAGCGACATTTGATAATGAAATGGGTATATGTACCCCATTTATATCTTCTTTCTTTACAGTAGGCATGGAAACGTATATGACTCCTGAATGAGAGCTATTTCCTTTTTTCATGATACAATAGTTGAAATATTGTGTTATTCATATAGCTTTGACCTTTGTAAAACCTACATTATCAAAGCTCTTCAGAACTCATCTGTCAGATTAAAACGTAGACATACAGGAACTTATATACATATAAATTATAAGCCAAAATACAATATCTGCCACCACTCGGGTGCCAAATAAGGAAGTTTCACATTTTAACAGTGATATTAATAGTTTGATTTATTTTTTTCATTCCAATATTATTTATGAATTAATGTATTATTTTCTTTCGGTTGAAATTGTGCTTAAATAACACACAAAAAAAAAGAATTTCTTTTTCTGTTTTGATATCTAATGCATACATACATAGGTTTATTAGTGTCCGCCTGTGTGTGTGTGTGTGTGTGTGTGTGTGTGTGTGTGTGTGTGTGTGTGTGTGTGTGTGTGTGTGTGTGTGTGTGTGTGTGTGTGTATAAAAAAATATATATGTGCGTGTATGTGTAGGTGTATATAAACTCACAGAAGGCGAAAAGTGAGGAGTATGGTGGAAAGCAGCGCAAGTATCAAGAGTGCACACAAACACACATGTATATATATATATATATATATATATATATATATATATATATATATATATATATATATATATATGTATGTATAGGTGTATACGGTTATATATATATATACATATATACACATATAAATATATACATACACACGCACACATCTGTGTCTTTCTGTGTAATTATATATGTCTGAGATGACGAAAATTTGGTTTTTGTCGCCAAAATTTATAAGTTATTTTCATTCACAACTACTGGTTATTGTTTATATAGACAAGATTTCATGAAATTACATAATTTTCCATAATTTACAAACAAATCTTACACCGCAAGAATATTTATTCTGCGTATGTTTTATATTATATAAAATCTCTGAGTAGGAACAATATAAGGAGTTAAATTTTGCAAAACCCAACTGGATTGGTTTTAGAAGGGACTGCAAGAAAAAAGAATCAAAATTATCTGTATTATCTTCTTAATATGTCTAATATATACAGTTCTACGAGATCGAAAGTTCTTGCGCTAGGAACGACCCGACGCTAACAATAATTGAACCGGTGGGATCTTATTTATTGCCCTGGACCGAATCTTTCTTCAACAGCACTTTCATAGAGATATACATTTCTCATTTATACAACTATGCATTCTGGTAGTAATAAATGAAAAGTTTAATAAAGTTTAATAAAGCAGAGGATGCCAAATTAGGTGAAAATGGCGTCATGTTTATTGTTAATACTGTAGAACCAACTTATAACAGTACGACAACTAATTCTTGATAGGAACACCATATTTCGCTGGACGACCATGATATACTACCAAGTATATATAAAAAAGGTTTATTAATCAATATCTTGCCCTTCTTGTGTTAGAAGTGCAATTAATTCACTTTTTTTAAAGCTATCTCTATAAATATTCTTTAGAAATTAGAGCCAGCTCTGATAGCGATAACTTTAAAAATCAGTGCTATAGAATATTTGATGAGAAAACTTAGGAACTTTTTTGTTTTTTTGAAAAAAGTGAATTAAATTATAGTTGGCTCCAGTTTCTGTAGAATATCTTTAGAGATAACTTTTTTAAAAAGTACGACTATTGTTTCATTGCTAGAGCTCATATGCCTCCCTAATATTGCTGGTAATATTCCTCAAAGAATGTCTTGCTAATTAATCGTATTTCTCGTTTGCAGAATTTATTAACCTACATTTTGGATTCGAGACAAGATTCTCTTATGATCCTTAATTGTAAAGTATGCTTCAAATTTAGCAAGATATTCTAATTTAATTTTCCAGTCGAATTGTGTACCTCACCAACTATAATATTGAAAATGTTAATAACATTCTTTGTGTTATTCTATGTGAAATCATAACCCAATTAATTGTGAATAGGTGCTAGTTTTTAATTAATAAAGTTATTTTATCAGGGAATATTTTTCACCTAGAATGCTACCCGTAAAAGTGTAGGTAATAATTTTACTGTAGTAAAACAAGGAACAGTATGGCATACAATAATTATAGGGTAACTTTAATTAAATTATTTGCTGCTTATACAGAGTGGTTAAATGAACACTAATATTAAAAAAAAAATTGCCTAAAAATTTAATAAAACGAATTTCTCATTCCTCTCTTAACGACTCTGATACCATTTGCTATCTCTATGATTCTCTCTCTCTCTCTTTCTTGCCAAACCTTGAATATAGAATCCTCCAAAATCTTAGATTAACTCTTTTATGATTCTCTCTATTACTTCTGCTCTCTCTCTCTCTCTCTCTCTCTCTCTCTCTCCCTCTCTCTCTGATTGTCTCTCTCTCTCTCTTTCTCTGTATATATATATATATATATATATATATATATATATATATATATATATATATATATATATATATATATGAATACACAGCTACACGCATACATATATATATATATATATAGATATGCATATCTATCTATCTATCTATCTATCTATCTATCTATCTATCTATCTATCTATCTATCTATATATGCACGCACACAGAATTGTTAATATTCTCACACACATACACTCACAAGCTTATGTACGTACATATATACGTACACACACACATATATAATGTATACATACACTCTTGAATGCACAAACGGAAGAAAGCTCTCAGTAAATGATCGCACTTTATCGCTTCAAGCTGAATATCCATTCTTGCTTCCTATGCTCGATCGTTCACGTAACGAAAAAGTGAAGGAAATAACTTAGCTTTAGGGATTTGTCGAATTATGTGTCAGTTTTGATCAGGTGATAATGTCTGGAGCAAGATACAATAAGCGGTTGGTAATTGTTGATGTTAGAAGGAAACCTCTCTATATGTGGTTAGTTTACTTATCAATCGTAGGGGTGAGAATCAAAGATATTAGCGAGTAGAAAATTATGGCGATCAATATTAAATCTAAGAATATATGAGAATAAACCCGTCGGGCTTAATGTCAGAATATGAGCAGTTAAACGTTGATTTTTGTAGTATTATGAGAACACGCATAGATTCCACAATTCTCGGACGTATATCGATAGGACCTCATGCCGATCACCGTGCAATGACTAAGGAAAATAGTCTAATAAAGGGTCATAGAAGCCCTCGACAGAAAAAAAAGGCCCTCCTTTTCCGTAGCCATTGCACAGTCATCGCCATAAGATTGAAGCTTATATAAATACCATTAGTATTATTTATAGAATTATAAAACACGGTCCCGTATAACAAAACCATTCGCACCGAAAGCAAATAGGACCTCGTTGGTCTGTCTGGATATTGGACTGCAATTAAATCAGTTCTGCAACTTATACGTAGGATTTTAATTTGAACTTCGGCTTCCAGACATATTGTGATAAGAAAGTACATTTTATTATAATTCTAGATATACAAAACCTTAGAAAGTTTTGAGTCTGTAACCTCGTCATTCCTAAATAGTTATTTTCTTTAGCATTTACAGATGTCATAGTTGCTCTTAATGTAACAGTATGTCGGACACATTTGCCTTAAAGTTTATAAATGTAAGTGCTTTCATAGTTAGCTGCATTTTTTTATGGAGATAACTTTTATTGTTGTAGTATATTTAAGAGACAACGATGTTGAAGCAACTGTAGCTAACTTCATTCGAATTATTTCGAATGAAGAAACAAATATAGGGTTTTCTATTCTATTACTAATCCCCGAGGACATGGCTTAAAAAATTACACCGAAATAGATATCTCTAAAGAAAAACAAGGATCTTGTGGTGAGGATCAACAGGGAATTATTTACATACGCAGGACATACGCACTTACACGCAAACTCGATCTCATATACGCATCTAAACACACGCACGCGAACAGATATACTACAAACTGTAAATACGAACATGAGTTGATGATTTCAAGTATATGTAGGAAAGTCAAGAATATATACGTTGTGTGATTATAACGTAATGACTCATATCAGGGGCAATCAAATGCCGCGCACACTTTAAGAGTGTGCTTCACAGACTCACACATAAAAAATATTATATAGACATGTGTTTGTGTGCATGTGTGGGTACGTGTCTGTGTGTGTCTACGTACTGATATATATATATATATATATATATACACACACATATATATATCCATATATATATATATATATATATATATATACATAGGCGTAGGAGTGGCTGTGTGGTAAGTAGCTTGCTTACCAACCACATGGTCCCGGGTTCAGTCCCACTGCGTGGCATCTTGGGCAAGTGCCTTCTACTATAGCCTCGGGCCG
The DNA here is from genome assembly GCF_046866305.1 of Octopus bimaculoides. NCBI lineage: Eukaryota > Metazoa > Mollusca > Cephalopoda > Octopoda > Octopodidae > Octopus > Octopus bimaculoides. Next base: position 8,501,258 of record NC_142936.1, read on the forward strand.
ACCAATGCCTTGTGAGTGGATTTGGTAGACGGAAACTGAAAGAAGCCCGTCGTATATGTGTATATATATGTGTATGTGTGTGTGTGTTTGTATGTCTGTGTTTGTCCCCCCAACATCGCTTGACAACCGATGCTGGTGTGTTTATGTCCCCGTAACTTAGTGGTTCGGCTATAGAGACCGATAGAATAAGTACTAGGCTTCCAAAGAATAAGTCCTGGGGTCGATTTCTTCGACTAAAGGCGGTGCTCCAGCATGGCCGCAGTCAAAAGACTGAAACAAGTAAAAGAGTAAAAGAGTATACACACACACATATATATCCATATATATATATATATATATATATATATAGAGAGAGATGTAGGTATGTCTGTATATGTGTATGTATACATACACACAGGCACTTCTAGCAGTACATGTTTCCATACATTTACACACACACACACACACACACACACACACACACACACACACACACACACACACACCCACACACACACACACACACACCCACACACACACGGACAGCGTTATAGACAATAAACTAACTGCTAATTACGATGCTGTAATGTTAGAGACAAGAAGCTATGAAACATGAAATAAAACATCAAGGTAATACGCACTTTGATGTGGCCACTATCAATAGGCCACGTTATGTACAGTTCTGAAGATGGTGATAGTGGTTGCTTGCTATGGTTTTGCGTGGTTGTGGTGGTGGTGGACGGTGGTCAGAGGAGCCACAGTGTTTCTACCATTGCTAGTTATGATGATAGTAAGAGAAGTAGGAGAGGCTGAAGTGGTTGATAGGGTGATTATGTTGGTGTTTGCATTGGTAGTAGTGCTAACGTTGCTGGTCTGGCAGTGGTTGTCTTGGGGGGATGGTCTGGTATTGGTTGTAGATCGTAGCAGTTTGAGTGGTTGGTGGTTGTAGTTGTTTTTGTTGTAGCCATAGTAATGTGAATAGCATTGCTGCTGCTGATGTTGGTGTGAGTGGTGTTAGCGGGAGAGGAGTTCCGAGTATTGGTTGCGGTAGTAGTGTTTCTGCTTGGTGTGGTTTCGTTGGTGGTGGTGGTTGTGTACGGGGTTTGGGTGGGTTGAGGTGACCGTCATGGTATTTCTTGCGGTCATAGAGACGGAAGTAGGGTCGGTGATAATGATAGAGACGGCGGAGTTACAGGAGGTGATGTTGGAGGCGGTGGTGCTGGTGGCTCCTTTGGTGGTGGTTGAGGAAGAAGAAGAAGAAGAAGAAGAAGAAGAAGAAGAAGAAGAAGAAGAAGAAGAAGAGGAGGAGGACGTAACTATTGTAGTATTTGCTGTGGTTATAGTGGTCGTGGGTAAGCTAAATGGTTGTGGTAGTTTCTTCTCGTTAGTAGCAAAGATGGACCGGTTAGGAGTTGTAATTGTTTCGTTGAGTGTTGAAAGCGTTGATGGTGGCAGCCGTGGGAGTGAGGTGCTTTGGATGGTGGTGGAAGTGGTAGCGGTAATGATGCCGATGATGGCGTTGCTGATGGTGGTAATGGTAGTGTTTGTGATGATGATGATGATGATGATGGTGGTGGTGGTAACGGTTGTGAGAGTGATGGTGGTGAGGGAAGCGATGACGGTGGAGGTGATGGTGGTTGTGATCGTGGTGACGGTGATGATGGCTGCGGTGGTGGTGGTGGTGGTGGTGGTGGTGGTGGTGGCTGCGGTGGTGGTCATAGTCATGTTGGCGGTATTGTTTTCTGTTAGCGAGGGTGGAGTTTTCGCGGTGTTTTTCGTAGCAGTGGGTGTGGTCCAGTGAAGATCATGTAGTTGCTGCTGTTAATAACAGTTGAGAAGGTGGATGTGGTGAACATGCAGATGATATTGATGATTTTGCTGACGGTAGCAATTCCGATGTGTAACCGCGTGGCTTAGTGGTTAGGACGTCGCACTCAGGATCGGAAGATTGCGGTTTCGATTCCTGGACGGAATGCACGATGCGTTGTGATTAAGTCGATTACATCGACTCCAGTTCGTAACTGGTACTTAATTTATCGACCCCGAAAGGATGAAAGGCAAAGTCGACCTCGGCGGAATTTGAACTCAGAACGTAACGCCAGACGAAATACTTCTAAGCATTTCGCCCGGCGTGCTAACGATTCTGCCAACTCACCGCCTTGCACCAACGGCTATATTATATAATGTATATTTCTCTTAGTACAACGATAAAGTTGGAGGTGAGGAAGATTAGATTGCTACCTCTAGCAGGCTGAATGCCGGCGTTGAACCTCCACCTTTTGCTTGTTGTGCTGATATAATTATAATAAAGACAACGGTGAAAGTATATAGTGGTTGCTAAAGGAAATGTCGAGTACGGATGCTTCATCTGTAGATAGATTTTAGAGAAATGAAAAAGACAGTTTCATTATGATTGTGTAATTAATAAATTGTTTCATGATGGTGATAAAGGTAAGGCTAATGGTGATAATTCTACCGGGGATTTTAGTGTAGCGACTTTTTGATTTAAGTTGTAGAGTAAGGAGTGATGGTTGATGTACAGTGGTGTGGTGTTGTTTACTCAGAATGACGAGACAAGCAGAGAATTTGCTCGTGTGAAAGGCATGTTGATGTAGGCATTCATAAGAGAACCGTCTGAAATAGATGTAATGGGGATGGGATGTCTGCATTTGTTTATGTTGTTAGCAGCTGTTGCGTTTGTGTCGGAGCAAGCAATGATTAAATTTCGAGTGGACATGCTAGTAAAATTTGTAATATAGATGCTGATGGTTATCATGAAGAAATCGGAATCACTATAATCAATATCCTTACTCTTTCAATACTACTCCACTTCGATATTCAGAAGAAAACTCATGTCATATTTTCATCTTTAATTATTCAATAAATCTATTTATAAGAACACTAGCATGAGAAATAGGTCTTACATGGAAATAGGGATACCGACTGGAGCTATGCTGCACTTAGTAAAGTACACTCCTGTACAAGCAGTTTTATGAGCTTTTCAGCCTGAAAACAATTCTCCCTCTATCTCTCTATCTCTATCTATTTATCTATCTATCTATCTATCTATCTATCTATCTATCTATCTATCTATCTCTCTCTCTCTCTCTCTCTCTCTCTCTCTCTTCTATCATTCTACCGTTCTGGGAGCCCTGGAAAACTCACATACGTATTGCCTTTCTCTAACCTAAGACAGAAAAACAGAGAAAGATGCGACACATTCATTTTTCATTTAGAAAAAATTTCAGACAATTTCATTTCCTTCTCAGTTAAATTTTGATTCTTTGCAAAGGAAATTATGTTATGCAGTGACAGCTTAAACAAATTACCAACTCACTGAAATAAGTGACCAAAACTACTAAGTTTAGCAATTTTACTTCAAATGCTTCGTTAATATAAAACTTCCACTCTATTTAAAAACGGATTATAAACAATATTATATATCTGATGACTTTTACTTACGTAAATAATCGATAATTTATATCTTGCGGAGTAATTATAGATATCATAGGTTCTTAATACTATCAAAGCTGACCATAACGTTCCGGTCAATATTTGATTTCAATTATGATCGACAAAAATATTTAGCAGCTACTCTAATAGTGTCAGCATTATCTACAGTGTATTGGCAAGATAGCAAAACAAACACGCCTTCACTAACGTTTGAATTTTTGTTAATAATTCAAATTTCAACTGTAATATATTCTTGTTGCATTTTACGACATCTGTCGAATAAAACTGACGTCGTTAAATTTTCTTGTGAGCGGCTCAGTACTAGAACGCTGACTAAACCGACTCTAGATTGAATGTCTTCGTCGATAGAGTGGAGCATCTGGTTGATTTATATATACAATCGATTGACAGATGAAAAGACTTTGCCGTATTTAGTTCTGATTTCAAGGCACACCAAATTTCATTTTGTCTTTAAAAAGAAGTCCGTCGATAGCCCCATATGAGAATAGCATTAAACAATCTAACAGTCTACTGCGTGATAGTAATAGTTGTTGGAATATGCTCGTGTTGGTGATTGGATCTGTTGTATTATTATGTTTATTAAAGCTATTTATATTAATATCCCATTTTAAAAAGTAGAATATTGATGGGAAAGACTTGGATATTACACGCAGAGGGCAAACTAATAATGTTAAATCACGTCATTATGCTGATACGAACAATTAATCTTCTTGGAAGCGCAAGAGGAAATTCTCTCTATCCCTTCATACCATACTGGGATTTAAGGTTGCTTTCTACACGCAGGACTCGTGGCATACATTAAAAAGAGATTACAAAATATATGTCTAACATGTTATGCCATACGATTTTGTGAGGTTAGAGGTTTCTTAACTCCAAATATTATCGTAATATCATCATTTATATTATTCCTTTATTCATTTCAAACTTTTATGATTTCAGTCGTGGGACTGCAGCCATGCTGGAACACTACTTTGATCTATTTTCTATAAGTTTTGTTGCCGATTTATACTTGGATGTTGACCTGTGATTGAGTTTGTAGCAGCTACTCTTTCCTGAGTGTATCCTTGCATGGTTTGCTCGATTGGTGCCGTCGTTAAAAGTTTATCCAATGTTTCTTGGAGTGTTGCAGTAGAGTCCATTTTATAATTCTGATTTTTTTTTTTTTTTTTTGGCAGACAGATGAACAACTGAGGAACACTAAATATCGGATTGGTACAATAAAGTGTTTTTGCTCGTGATTGCGCAGGAGGCATATTTGAAAGCTGGCGGTATCTAACAGCTCGTGCCTTAAAATTCCCTCTAACGCCGAAGTTTAGAACCTGCCATTCCGTGATTTTCCAGTAATCCATTTGTAATATTACATGTAATTAAGAATCAGCATTTTTCTTAGAAAACAACATGAATATGCCTGTCAAGAATGCAATGAGTAATTATACTTAGCATAAAACCATTTTTCTAATACTGGAATTCACATTCGGACATGAACAGCGGAAAATATTTCATTGGACCCTTAAACGCATTAATTCCTTCGAGCGAAATAATATGTATGTTCATCGAATCGAAAGTTTTGCTTGTCATTTACTAGCAAACCCTGATAAAATTTCACTAAAAAGTTCTTTAAACTAGTTTAATTTTCTCGTCATGTCTCAGAGAATCTCTGAACGCGATTGTATTGAATCGTTGATCATTTTATGCTGTCAACATTCCGAAGAAATCACAATGTGATATTGATTCCTGTTGGTGAAATGCCAGTGATTCTTTAGTAGTCTTACACTTTCTCTTGCCGCAAGGGAAACCTTATTAATTTCGATAAAATTTTATTTCTTTTTTCTCCGTTAGCTAAATATCCTTAATGTATAATTCAAGACAGTGTTTGTGTTGAAGTCATCGGTCGAATTCGTTTCAAATATTTTACCATTATCTTTAAATCATGCTGAAGTCCTATATATATATATATATATATATATATATATATATATATATATATATATATATATATATATATATATATATATATGCGTACAGTTAAACACCCACACACATATATATAAAGAGAGAGAAACAGAGAGGGTGAGTGAGAAAGAGAGACAAAGATAGATAGATACATACATACATACATACATATTATTTATTCTACACTCTACAGTATAAGCTACATCCGATATGCACAGCGAAAATTGCATGAATATCTTCATATTTCCGGCAATAATCATTAACATATTCTACACCTTCTAAAGTGTTTCATGTCAATTGCTCATGAATAAGACGAACGCATTTGAAGAAGGAGTAAGTTTTGAGAAACGAAAATACCTCGAGGATGCGCTGAAATGCAGCAGAACTTATTCTGTCAACGTTTTGGAGTTGGTAAAGTAGTTACTATCCAAGAAATAAATCCCACTAACTCCAGTGTACCAACTCAAAGAATTGTAACAATGTTATTTTGTTAGTAATGAACAGTCTAAATAAGAATTCAGTATATGTGTGTGTGCATATACAGACACACATTCAAATACACATACACACATACATATATACATACATGCATACATGCATACATACATACATACAAACAAAAAACTCTGTCGTTGATGTTGAAATTCCAATGAAGGAGCCTTGGAGCAAGTTTGAGGGTGGGAGATAAATCGATTACACCCATTCTAGTACCTCGCTATTACTTTGATTTCTCAACTCTTGAACGGATGAAAAGCAAAGTTGACTACAGCGGGATTTGAACTCGGACCATAAAAAGCCAGACGAAATGATACCAAGCATTTTGTCCGTCATCTCCCTGTTTTAATACGTGCAAATAGATAAATTGAAATAGACTTCACACTTAACGGAATATCATTAAAAATCGGACATAATTTTGAACATACAGCAGATACATTTTCTGAAAATAAGATGAGGAGTTCAAAACTGGAATTCCTTGATCATACGTATTCATTCGTAGTTGAGCCAAGGCTAAGTAACAGCAAACACTACACAACAAAAACTGGAGATTTACAATGTTGCTGGTATGTACGTATGTATGTGTACATGTATGTATGGATGGATGGATGGATGGATGGGTGAATATCACTTAAGGACATATCTCTGTCCTATGTACATTAGCAAGTGTGCTCGTTCTTACGAATGTTAGATATTCTGGGTATGTCATTTATAGAGAAAGCAGTGATATTAATGCTAAAACCATTGTAAAATTACTTGTTTTATATGTTTTCAGAGAAGACGATGTCATAAAACAGCAATTTCATTTTATTTGAAGCATTATGTAGTGACAGCTTAATTTGACTTTAATCTATTCTGCGTTATCTTAAGACACTGGCATTAAGAAAGACAGCGAAATCCGAATCAATAACTCAAATATTGGCGAATTGCAATCTTGATAATTTTTAGAGATTCTTAGCATTATAACGTCCGATCTTTTATGCATTATTTACGTCTAATCCATTACAACAGTCAAATACATAATGCATCAGACATTCAAATCATAGATTCAGACGTTCGTTCTCACTCAATGAATCACAATGAAATTGCGATCAGTATATAGAAATATCTACAACTTGATCGCATCAACGGTGTTGTTGTAATTCATAGAGGAGTAGGTGGCTCTTGCGTAGTAGCAGTTGGCTGCTCACATTAAGAATACGTTTGACGTGAAGATATCCGTTCGATCGTTTGTTAACTTAAACACGCAGATATAAGATGTTGAACTTATGAATTATATGCTAATTCGTTTCGAAAACCAGCATCTTAATCTTTTGCCATGTTTCAAGCAACGGACGGTTTTTACCGAACTACAAAGTTATGGTGGACGTATACAATCCAATACCGATTATCAGACAGTGTTAGGCGACAAACACAAAAGCACACACGCACACATATATATATATGACTTGTTCATCATGCTAGATGGTGAATAGGTAATTTTCTCGGCTTTATCTTGCATGTATATACATGTTTAAAATGTTACAAGTCGTTGGTAGATTTATGTTATGAATGTAATCTATGAATGCACCAAGAAAATGCTACATCAACATTTTAAACTCCATGTGTGCTTTTCTTTCATACTTACGCCACATCTGGAACCGACTATGGGTCAAACTTGCGGTTTATATTGGATTTGATATATATATATATATATATATATATATATATATATATATATATATATATATATATATATATATATATATATATACAGCTGCAGTATACTACCAACAAGAGTCATCTAACGGATACTTACCACGCTGTGAACTGTGTTATTGTACCCAGCCAGTCCTGGCATCTAACTTGTTGATATTCCTAAATTCTGATGAATCCTATGACTAATCGGTCTATCTCTATCTATCTATCTTTATATATAATCCAAAATGTATAGAATTAATCCGATCATATAACTTCATGCTCATGAGAGCGTAAAGTTATATAATCGGATTGTCACCTAACATTCCATTGTATTCTTTACGCGAAACCGATTGGTAGGATGCGCCGTAATGGATATTTTAATACTATACATCTCCGATGATATACCCACTCTACTGACAGATATATGAGTGCATCTGTTCTCTGATTTATGGTTATTTAGACAACTCATATAATATATATGTGTCTGTGTGTGTGTGTGTGTGGGTGCGTGTGTGTATGTGTGTGTGTGTGTGTGTGTTTAGAGAGAGAGAGAGAGAGAGAGAGAGAGAGAGATAGAAGCTACTATTATAAATATAAGACGGATATCTTTCAGTTTCCACTAACCATATCCAAGATTTGGGTCGATTGTGGGTATATCACACGACGCTTTCTGAATGTACCACTCAACATGACTGAAGAGGGTACCGGTACCTTATTGTTAGGAAGCAAATGTTTTCCCACACAGTCACATCCAACAAATTTACTTTACTAAATTCGTCATTTTTGAAGCCAATCGCTACAAAACCAGTTTTTCAACAGAAATATGGTAACTAAAAGATCGAGTATCTACGTTTTGGTAATAGAACAGCAACTTGCGTTTCTTTCTTTTTTTTTTTAGCTGAATACTTACTACACATTATATTTGAGCCCAAAATATAACTATCTGTAAAGCACCGGAGCGTTTACTGTTTTATTTTATTACTGAACTCTGCAATAGAATACAACAATTGACTTCCCAAAATAATATATATCGATATCCTTAGGCGACGAGCTAGCAAAATGATTAGCACGCCGGGAAAAATGCTTAGCGCTATTTCGTCAGTCTTTTCGTTCTGGGTTGAAATTCCGCTATGGTCGACTTCGTCTTTCATCCCATTCGTAATCGGAAACATAAATACCAGCTTAACTCTTGGGTCGATTTAAAAGCCTTACTCCTACTCCAAACTTGCTAGCCTTGTGTCAAAATTTGAAACCAATATATATATATATATATAGACATTTGCAAATACATTGTCTTTCGTTAAAATATTGGTGAACTGCAATAAGATTCAGTCGAATTAATATCTGTCTTCTGATAAGACCTCATCTCTTTACTCAACCATCGAGACACTGCTTAATTAATCCACTTCTACTAAGAAGCTTAAGTAAATGAGATAGAATAATCTATTAAGAATGCGTCATATATGCAAATTGATCAACATTATTTACTCAAGCTCTTAGTAATAATGAGAATATAAGCAGTGTTCATGTGGACCGTCAAAGACGACTTGGAACATACAGTACTTAAAGATTCAGTACGTAAAGTTGTTTACATCTATCTATCCATTCAACATTGTATAAACTCTATAGTTATAATCCGTAGTGCAGCTTAGCATAGAAACAAATAACTATTATGAAGATTCGTATAATCATTGTAATTGTAGCAATATCATACGCATTTCATTTTCTTTTACTTAGCTACGGATTTATATACATGAATGTGTGTTTTCCCTTATATGAATGATATATATATATATATATATATATATATATATATATATATCAAGAGAGAGAGAGAGAGGCAGACAGACTGACAGACAGAGAGACAGAAAGAGAGATATACATAGATACTTAGATAAACGATAGAAAATGGGTAAGCATCCTCACACAAAGTGAAATGACAGTTGTATATAACAAAGGACTTATATGAACAATTACATGAAGGGACGCATTTTATACCTTGGATAATGTTTACGCAACATTTCACCTATTTACAACTGGTGCTGAAAAAAATTTAGTAATTTCAAATAAAGTATGTCACTTATTCCATTTTCAATCATTTATCCATTTATACAAACTCCAAGGATACTAAGGAATTCCAGATGTATATCCAGCAGGAGTAGCATTTCCACTGTATGATGACATCAGATAACCAATAATTGTGGGTTAGCTTTTCAGAGCATTCTTCAAGGTTTTTACCTCTTAGTATTACCTTCCAGAGACAACCAAAATTCTGTCCTAATATTCAACCACATTCTATAAGCAACATTCTACCACACACTTGCAAAATCTTGTTTTCAAAACTAAATTTCTATTTCTCTGTCGTTATTCTTACACTTTATTAAAATTCTCTTTCTGTTCCACTTGTATATCACATAAGAATGTGAAGCAGGAACCATGAGCGTTAATGTTAATGATGTTTCTACTCATGGGCACGTTTACAATGCCACTCGAAGCTCGTTTCCATGTCTTCTAATTACCGTTTCTGTAATTCCAACACTTCTGTGGACTGTATACTGGTACATATTTACTTTATTAAAATTCTCTTTCTGTTCCACTTGTATATCACATAAGAATGTGAAGCAGGAACCATGAGCGTTAATGTTAATGATGTTTCTACTCATGGGCACGTTTACAATGCCACTCGAAGCTCGTTTCCATGTCTTCTAATTACCGTTTCTGTAATTCCAACACTTCTGTGGACTGTATACTGGTACATATTTAATTGACTCTTAACCCTTCTGTATGCTATGTACGCAACTGAGATTGCTATAACTGTATACACGAAAGTTTAGTTCAATGACACAATGTTCTTAGCGAATGTGAGTGTCATTTGAACGGTGATTTATTTCAAGTAGAATATACTACTAAATGAATGTATCTTCTTCTTATTTCGATTTCGTCCTCGAGAACCACCGTGGGTTAACTTTGTATTTCATCGTTAAAACAAGTAAGAGTTATATATCAGAGTTCATTCGGTTGATTAAATACGTCACATTCTCTGGAAAATTGTCTTTCTGCTAGGCGAAAACTAATCAATAATTATAGTTTCATAACATCGCACGCTTAAATGAGTAGAACATTAAATTGCTTAGATAATTTTATGAATATGTCTGACTTCAGTTCAAAATTAATTACTTAGATTAATTACTCAAATTCCTTCTCCTCTAAAATCAAAAGCATTTAGAGATGACAAATATCTCTAAGTAGAGAGAGAATCATTTCGATTAATTGTTAAATCCATTTCACACAGTTATACAGTTTAGAAACTTAAGAAAGCCATGAAGCTTTTTCAGAATCTACTCTACTCGAAATAAAAGTACTTGTGAATTAGAAATGACTAATTGTAAAATCTTTTCCCAGATATATATACAGGTCGGTTTAAAGACCAACTACTCATTGCGGTTTTGTTTCTGCAATTTACTAATGAAAACAAGGTGATAGGTGCCGT
>NC_142936.1:8517328-8519828 GCF_046866305.1 Octopus bimaculoides
ACTACAGATTGTCTTAAGAGAATTTCCTTTGTGTAGGTGTTCTACGATAGCAACCTTAATGGTTCATTACATATGTGTTTATTTTGGCGTCCCCATGGGAAATTAAGGAATTTACGAACTAATTTGAGTCAATCACCTGATATATTCGCAGTCCCGGCTTCATATTTGTTGAGTTTTATGTAATTTAAATTCCACAACTTTCCACCGTAACCTGATTTGAACTTATTGTTTGCTCTTGTCCAAGCGAATCATAGAGAAAATCAAATTACTAAAGGAAATTGGAAAGATTTTCAGACACAGTTATATAGCTTCAGATTATTGAAAAGTTGATGCATTTTTTTTCTATCTCATATAGTTTTCACGTCCCAGCTAAAGTTAATGTAGAAAGGTTGGACATTCATTTTATCAACAAGATACTATACATCTAAGACGAACTGCAAAAACTCAAGCAAATCCTTACCTATTTATGAAGCAGAGATAATATTTGCTGATTTATAAGAAGCCAGGAAATTAATTTCTAGAAGTTGAATATGTTTCTGAAGGAAAGCGTTGGTAACTGAATATTTTATATTTCTACTAAACAGAAATCTTAATCTAAACGTAGCATGTTGATTCATGTACACCACGACCAACGTCTTTAAATTATTTTAATTCCTTTATATCTTAAAATTCTTTCTGTTGTTTGATGCATAACTTAAGACTTGAAGACGTCGATATTTTTCTAATCGTACATTAAGGCATTTTAACAATTTTCATATCTAGATTTCGCTTTAGAGCTTAATAAAACGTAGGAATACAAGTTATATGCCCTCATATTCAGTAACCTTTGGAATAATGATTGATGTATAAAGCAGCACTGACAACCTCTATATCGATAGGTGATATATGAAACGCCTAGCATTATTTAGTTGCATAGCGTTATATTATGAGTTCCAATCTGTAGTAGAAAGTGTCTTTCGCTTATTCAAGTTTTATCAAGTAAGCTCATGGAAAGTATTGGCGTTTGTATAATCGACTGGTAAAAAAGAAATTCTTTATTACTGGGGCACCACGTTGACGGGTTTTTATCGAACAAATCGCATATTAAGTGAATATTTGAATTTCACAAACCGTTTCCTGGCTTCTTATAAAACAACAAAGGATATATTTATTTCATAGGAATTTGCTTACTATTAAAGAGTTCGGCGACATCATCTAAGATGTATACAGTTCTGTTAGAGAAAAGAATGCCCAAACCATATAAACTTTAGTTGGGCCAGTGAAAAAAAATTATCCTTTCAAAAACCTAAGACTATATAAGAAACTCAGAGAATCTTTTCAATTTCCTTTACTAATTTGATATTCTCAATCATTCCCTTGGACAAGTGCAAGCAAATTAAAATCAGGTTACAGTGGAAACTACAAGAATTCAAGTAATAGAAAACTTCACAAATATATTTCAGAAACTTAATTACATCGGGCGAATGACTTAGCACATTATCTGTTAAGTTATTTTAATTTCCCACTGGAACGTGAAGATATACATGTATATAATAGGATCTGAGGTTTTCTATCAAACTACTGTGACACACAACTTATTCCCAGGTAATCTAATTTAGCTTAATCAGTATCTACAAGATTTCCAGGTGTTGTTAGAATATCATTGTCTGTGCGTATTTATATTATAGACATCGGGTTTAGTATCTTGTAGCTCATTTAACTAGACAGGTATTTCACAGAGCAGGGGGGTGTTTATGAGTACGTGATGCAAATATAAAATAAACATCACTTTATGCATTTATTTGCATAGCATAATCAAGTGTGTGTGTGTGCATGTGTGCATGCGTGTGTAGAAAATAAAAGAAAAGGAAAATAAAGAAAACTACTAACAATGCGGAAAGTTTTAAAATAAGCCCTTTATATTCTGGGTGCAAAGGCTTATCTTCAGAAAAGGCAACCAAAGAAATGTGTAGTTACATCAATTACCAGCAACACGACCGACAGTTGAAGTCTACTGGTATGCTAGTGCCGTCAACCAAATACGTTGGTGATTGATTTAGGACCACGAAAACATCATGTGTAGAGAGAAACTTCCTATCCGCTAATTACCACGGGAAGATTGGTCTGACGCCTTCCTTTGGCCGAGAAGGGCTGGCAACTTTTTTATTCTCTGCTGGCTCTGGAGGTGGGAGAGGGCTGAGGCGCCCTCTAGAAAATTTGGAAAAAGTTGGAAGTAGTGAGTATGTTTCTCATATTTCGATTTACTCTAAACATGCGCCTGCAAGCTAAAAAGTACTTAGACAGAGGAGCAATTTCCGTAGCAGTTTAGCAGATCAAGGTGATTCAAGGTCTTTATATTTTGAAAGTTTCTCCGTTTCTTTTAGATAAACATTGTCATCTATTGGTATTGATACATCGATTAGAAATCATGTTTTTTTTCTTGGTGATCTCTGACAACTATATCCGACCTAATGACCTTAATTTCTCTATCTGTGTGTATTGGCATATCTCAGATTATGGC